>NC_140917.1:7347237-7483621 GCF_045865225.1 Trachurus japonicus | reverse complement strand
AAGCACACTGATGATTCTTTTGCTCATAAGTGCTTCTCTTTGGGGTTGTCTTGGTTGTGAAATACTCCACAAGTGTAGAGATTGCCAGTTCAATTTGTTTTCAGAAAAAACTGCAAAGTGCATTAGATTGTCACCAATATTCCCCTAACAAAAGCACAGACTTGACTTGTCAAAGCAGTAAGTGCTATTTGTTGGGGTAGTGTTGTTGACATCAGAAACCACGAGGGCAGCCATTCCAGATAATATACTGTTGGATGAGCAAAACCAATTTCAAACTTCTCTGCGAGTCACCGCTATTACCCTAACTGGAGCATTGACTTGACTGTTGAATTCAGTAAGTGCTACTTGTTGGGGCAGTTGTAACTGACACAATCAACCGAATGCAAAAGGACTCAAATTCTTTATGGAATCCAACTCAGATCACCTCAAATGAAGACACTGATGATTCTTTTGTTCATAAGTGCTTCTCTTTGGGGTTGTCTTGGTTGTGAAATACTCCACAAGTGTAGAGATTTCCAGTTCAATTTGTTTTCAGGAAAAACAGCAAAGTGCATTTGTTTATCACCAATATTCCCCTAACACAAGCACAGACTTGACTTGTCAGAGCAGTAAGTGCTATTTGTTGGGGTAGTGTTGTTGACATCAGAAACCACGAGGGCAGCCATTCCAGATAATATACTGTTGGATGAGCAAAATCAATTTCAAACTTCTCTGCGAGTCACCGCTATTACCCTAACTGGAGCATTGACTTGACTGTTGAATTCAGTAAGTGCTACTTGTTGGGGCAGTTGTAACTGACACAATCAACCGAATATAAAAGGACTCAAATTCTTTATGGAATCCAACTCAGATCACCTCAAATGAAGACACTGATGATTCTTTTGCTCATAAGTGCTTCTCTTTGGGGTTGTCTTGGTTGTGACACATCTGCACAAGTGGAGAGATTTCCACAATTTGTTTGCATAAAAAACAGGAAAGTGCATTTGTTTAGCACCAATATTCCCCTAACACAAGCACAGACTTGATTGTCAAAGAAGGTGCTTTTGTTGGGGTAGTGGCTTCATTCAGATTAAGAGGGCAGCCATTCCAAGAACATCCACTGGGGGGAAGAAGCTACATCATCTGGACCATCAACTTTTCTGCAAGTCACTATTATTACTCCAACTTGAGCATTGACTTGACTGCTGAATTCAGTAAGTGCTACTTGTTGGGGCAGTTTGAGCTGACAGAATCAACGGAATGCAACCTGAGCCATATTGTGATGGGAATCCAGCCCAGATCACCTCAAATGAAGACACTGATGATTCTTTTGCTCATAAGTGCTTCTCTTTGGGGTTGTCTTGGTTGTGAAATACTCCACAAGTGTAGAGATTGCCAGTTCAATTTGTTTTCAGAAAAAACTGCAAAGTGCATTAGATTGTCACCAATATTCCCCTAACAAAAGCACAGACTTGACTTGTCAAAGCAGTAAGTGCTATTTGTTGGGGTAGTGTTGTTGACATCAGAAACCACGAGGGCAGCCATTCCAGATAATATACTGTTGGATGAGCAAAACCAATTTCAAACTTCTCTGCGAGTCACCGCTATTACCCTAACTGGAGCATTGACTTGACTGTTGAATTCAGTAAGTGCTACTTGTTGGGGCAGTTGTAACTGACACAATCAACCGAATGCAAAAGGACTCAAATTCTTTATGGAATCCAACTCAGATCACCTCAAATGAAGACACTGATGATTCTTTTGTTCATAAGTGCTTCTCTTTGGGGTTGTCTTGGTTGTGAAATACTCCACAAGTGTAGAGATTTCCAGTTCAATTTGTTTTCAGGAAAAACAGCAAAGTGCATTTGTTTATCACCAATATTCCCCTAACACAAGCACAGACTTGACTTGTCAGAGCAGTAAGTGCTATTTGTTGGGGTAGTGTTGTTGACATCAGAAACCACGAGGGCAGCCATTCCAGATAATATACTGTTGGATGAGCAAAATCAATTTCAAACTTCTCTGCGAGTCACCGCTATTACCCTAACTGGAGCATTGACTTGACTGTTGAATTCAGTAAGTGCTACTTGTTGGGGCAGTTGTAACTGACACAATCAACCGAATATAAAAGGACTCAAATTCTTTATGGAATCCAACTCAGATCACCTCAAATGAAGACACTGATGATTCTTTTGCTCATAAGTGCTTCTCTTTGGGGTTGTCTTGGTTGTGACACATCTGCCATGGAAACATCTGCACATGGCTGATTGAAGAATCTAAAATGTTCTCCAACTATTGCATTTTAATTACTCGGTAAGAGATATACTCCATCTTAACTCACATCCTTGAGAGAAAATAAAGGAAAGTGCTTTCAAGTTGGGGTGTAGTTCTTCACTGAATTTCAACATGAATTTCTCCTTTGGGTTATTTCTTTCCTAAGCTGTGCCATCATACTCATTTTCTTTCCAAGTCATAGAATTCACATGCAGTGCTTTTTTTTCTCTTTTGTTCATAAATACCGATGAAAGTGCAGCTTGTAGCCACAAGTTGCATCAAAGAAGTGCATTGTGGTCTAACTATCCTCTCATCAAATGCTAATGGTGCTCATGAATTTACTGTGATTGTTTGCTCAAGATGTACAAAATTTGTGATTCATTGTCAGCCATTATCAAGACCGTTGAAACTTCCCGACAAAGAAGGTGGAGTGGGGTGGGAGTGGCTTCATTCAGATTTAAGGCAGGCAGATCTCTGGGAGAACATCCACTGCAATGGGGAGACATCACCGAAGAAGCTACATCATCTGGACCATCAACTTTTCTGCAAGTCACTATTATTACTCCAACTTGAGCATTGACTTGACTGCTGAATTCAGTAAGTGCTACTTGTTGGGGCAGTTTGAGCTGACAGAATCAACGGAATGCAACCTGAGCCATATTGTGATGGGAATCCAGCCCAGATCACCTCAAATGAAGACACTGATGATTCTTTTGCTCATAAGTGCTTCTCTTTGGGGTTGTCTTGGTTGTGAAATACTCCACAAGTGTAGAGATTGCCAGTTCAATTTGTTTTCAGAAAAAACTGCAAAGTGCATTAGATTGTCACCAATATTCCCCTAACAAAAGCACAGACTTGACTTGTCAAAGCAGTAAGTGCTATTTGTTGGGGTAGTGTTGTTGACATCAGAAACCACGAGGGCAGCCATTCCAGATAATATACTGTTGGATGAGCAAAACCAATTTCAAACTTCTCTGCGAGTCACCGCTATTACCCTAACTGGAGCATTGACTTGACTGTTGAATTCAGTAAGTGCTACTTGTTGGGGCAGTTGTAACTGACACAATCAACCGAATGCAAAAGGACTCAAATTCTTTATGGAATCCAACTCAGATCACCTCAAATGAAGACACTGATGATTCTTTTGTTCATAAGTGCTTCTCTTTGGGGTTGTCTTGGTTGTGAAATACTCCACAAGTGTAGAGATTTCCAGTTCAATTTGTTTTCAGGAAAAACAGCAAAGTGCATTTGTTTATCACCAATATTCCCCTAACACAAGCACAGACTTGACTTGTCAGAGCAGTAAGTGCTATTTGTTGGGGTAGTGTTGTTGACATCAGAAACCACGAGGGCAGCCATTCCAGATAATATACTGTTGGATGAGCAAAATCAATTTCAAACTTCTCTGCGAGTCACCGCTATTACCCTAACTGGAGCATTGACTTGACTGTTGAATTCAGTAAGTGCTACTTGTTGGGGCAGTTGTAACTGACACAATCAACCGAATATAAAAGGACTCAAATTCTTTATGGAATCCAACTCAGATCACCTCAAATGAAGACACTGATGATTCTTTTGTTCATAAGTGCTTCTCTTTGGGGTTGTCTTGGTTGTGAAATACTCCACAAGTGTAGAGATTTCCAGTTCAATTTGTTTTCAGGAAAAACAGCAAAGTGCATTTGTTTATCACCAATATTCCCCTAACACAAGCACAGACTTGACTTGTCAGAGCAGTAAGTGCTATTTGTTGGGGTAGTGTTGTTGACATCAGAAACCACGAGGGCAGCCATTCCAGATAATATACTGTTGGATGAGCAAAATCAATTTCAAACTTCTCTGCGAGTCACCGCTATTACCCTAACTGGAGCATTGACTTGACTGTTGAATTCAGTAAGTGCTACTTGTTGGGGCAGTTGTAACTGACACAATCAACCGAATATAAAAGGACTCAAATTCTTTATGGAATCCAACTCAGATCACCTCAAATGAAGACACTGATGATTCTTTTGCTCATAAGTGCTTCTCTTTGGGGTTGTCTTGGTTGTGACACATCTGCCATGGAAACATCTGCACATGGCTGATTGAAGAATCTAAAATGTTCTCCAACTATTGCATTTTAATTACTCGGTAAGAGATATACTCCATCTTAACTCACATCCTTGAGAGAAAATAAAGGAAAGTGCTTTCAAGTTGGGGTGTAGTTCTTCACTGAATTTCAACATGAATTTCTCCTTTGGGTTATTTCTTTCCTAAGCTGTGCCATCATACTCATTTTCTTTCCAAGTCATAGAATTCACATGCAGTGCTTTTTTTTCTCTTTTGTTCATAAATACCGATGAAAGTGCAGCTTGTAGCCACAAGTTGCATCAAAGAAGTGCATTGTGGTCTAACTATCCTCTCATCAAATGCTAATGGTGCTCATGAATTTACTGTGATTGTTTGCTCAAGATGTACAAAATTTGTGATTCATTGTCAGCCATTATCAAGACCGTTGAAACTTCCCGACAAAGAAGGTGGAGTGGGGTGGGAGTGGCTTCATTCAGATTTAAGGCAGGCAGATCTCTGGGAGAACATCCACTGCAATGGGGAGACATCACCGAAGAAGCTACATCATCTGGACCATCAACTTTTCTGCAAGTCACTATTATTACTCCAACTTGAGCATTGACTTGACTGCTGAATTCAGTAAGTGCTACTTGTTGGGGCAGTTTGAGCTGACAGAATCAACGGAATGCAACCTGAGCCATATTGTGATGGGAATCCAGCCCAGATCACCTCAAATGAAGACACTGATGATTCTTTTGCTCATAAGTGCTTCTCTTTGGGGTTGTCTTGGTTGTGAAATACTCCACAAGTGTAGAGATTGCCAGTTCAATTTGTTTTCAGAAAAAACTGCAAAGTGCATTAGATTGTCACCAATATTCCCCTAACAAAAGCACAGACTTGACTTGTCAAAGCAGTAAGTGCTATTTGTTGGGGTAGTGTTGTTGACATCAGAAACCACGAGGGCAGCCATTCCAGATAATATACTGTTGGATGAGCAAAACCAATTTCAAACTTCTCTGCGAGTCACCGCTATTACCCTAACTGGAGCATTGACTTGACTGTTGAATTCAGTAAGTGCTACTTGTTGGGGCAGTTGTAACTGACACAATCAACCGAATGCAAAAGGACTCAAATTCTTTATGGAATCCAACTCAGATCACCTCAAATGAAGACACTGATGATTCTTTTGTTCATAAGTGCTTCTCTTTGGGGTTGTCTTGGTTGTGAAATACTCCACAAGTGTAGAGATTTCCAGTTCAATTTGTTTTCAGGAAAAACAGCAAAGTGCATTTGTTTATCACCAATATTCCCCTAACACAAGCACAGACTTGACTTGTCAGAGCAGTAAGTGCTATTTGTTGGGGTAGTGTTGTTGACATCAGAAACCACGAGGGCAGCCATTCCAGATAATATACTGTTGGATGAGCAAAATCAATTTCAAACTTCTCTGCGAGTCACCGCTATTACCCTAACTGGAGCATTGACTTGACTGTTGAATTCAGTAAGTGCTACTTGTTGGGGCAGTTGTAACTGACACAATCAACCGAATATAAAAGGACTCAAATTCTTTATGGAATCCAACTCAGATCACCTCAAATGAAGACACTGATGATTCTTTTGCTCATAAGTGCTTCTCTTTGGGGTTGTCTTGGTTGTGACACATCTGCCATGGAAACATCTGCACATGGCTGATTGAAGAATCTAAAATGTTCTCCAACTATTGCATTTTAATTACTCGGTAAGAGATATACTCCATCTTAACTCACATCCTTGAGAGAAAATAAAGGAAAGTGCTTTCAAGTTGGGGTGTAGTTCTTCACTGAATTTCAACATGAATTTCTCCTTTGGGTTATTTCTTTCCTAAGCTGTGCCATCATACTCATTTTCTTTCCAAGTCATAGAATTCACATGCAGTGCTTTTTTTTCTCTTTTGTTCATAAATACCGATGAAAGTGCAGCTTGTAGCCACAAGTTGCATCAAAGAAGTGCATTGTGGTCTAACTATCCTCTCATCAAATGCTAATGGTGCTCATGAATTTACTGTGATTGTTTGCTCAAGATGTACAAAATTTGTGATTCATTGTCAGCCATTATCAAGACCGTTGAAACTTCCCGACAAAGAAGGTGGAGTGGGGTGGGAGTGGCTTCATTCAGATTTAAGGCAGGCAGATCTCTGGGAGAACATCCACTGCAATGGGGAGACATCACCGAAGAAGCTACATCATCTGGACCATCAACTTTTCTGCAAGTCACTATTATTACTCCAACTTGAGCATTGACTTGACTGCTGAATTCAGTAAGTGCTACTTGTTGGGGCAGTTTGAGCTGACAGAATCAACGGAATGCAACCTGAGCCATATTGTGATGGGAATCCAGCCCAGATCACCTCAAATGAAGACACTGATGATTCTTTTGCTCATAAGTGCTTCTCTTTGGGGTTGTCTTGGTTGTGAAATACTCCACAAGTGTAGAGATTGCCAGTTCAATTTGTTTTCAGAAAAAACTGCAAAGTGCATTAGATTGTCACCAATATTCCCCTAACAAAAGCACAGACTTGACTTGTCAAAGCAGTAAGTGCTATTTGTTGGGGTAGTGTTGTTGACATCAGAAACCACGAGGGCAGCCATTCCAGATAATATACTGTTGGATGAGCAAAACCAATTTCAAACTTCTCTGCGAGTCACCGCTATTACCCTAACTGGAGCATTGACTTGACTGTTGAATTCAGTAAGTGCTACTTGTTGGGGCAGTTGTAACTGACACAATCAACCGAATGCAAAAGGACTCAAATTCTTTATGGAATCCAACTCAGATCACCTCAAATGAAGACACTGATGATTCTTTTGTTCATAAGTGCTTCTCTTTGGGGTTGTCTTGGTTGTGAAATACTCCACAAGTGTAGAGATTTCCAGTTCAATTTGTTTTCAGGAAAAACAGCAAAGTGCATTTGTTTATCACCAATATTCCCCTAACACAAGCACAGACTTGACTTGTCAGAGCAGTAAGTGCTATTTGTTGGGGTAGTGTTGTTGACATCAGAAACCACGAGGGCAGCCATTCCAGATAATATACTGTTGGATGAGCAAAATCAATTTCAAACTTCTCTGCGAGTCACCGCTATTACCCTAACTGGAGCATTGACTTGACTGTTGAATTCAGTAAGTGCTACTTGTTGGGGCAGTTGTAACTGACACAATCAACCGAATATAAAAGGACTCAAATTCTTTATGGAATCCAACTCAGATCACCTCAAATGAAGACACTGATGATTCTTTTGCTCATAAGTGCTTCTCTTTGGGGTTGTCTTGGTTGTGACACATCTGCCATGGAAACATCTGCACATGGCTGATTGAAGAATCTAAAATGTTCTCCAACTATTGCATTTTAATTACTCGGTAAGAGATATACTCCATCTTAACTCACATCCTTGAGAGAAAATAAAGGAAAGTGCTTTCAAGTTGGGGTGTAGTTCTTCACTGAATTTCAACATGAATTTCTCCTTTGGGTTATTTCTTTCCTAAGCTGTGCCATCATACTCATTTTCTTTCCAAGTCATAGAATTCACATGCAGTGCTTTTTTTTCTCTTTTGTTCATAAATACCGATGAAAGTGCAGCTTGTAGCCACAAGTTGCATCAAAGAAGTGCATTGTGGTCTAACTATCCTCTCATCAAATGCTAATGGTGCTCATGAATTTACTGTGATTGTTTGCTCAAGATGTACAAAATTTGTGATTCATTGTCAGCCATTATCAAGACCGTTGAAACTTCCCGACAAAGAAGGTGGAGTGGGGTGGGAGTGGCTTCATTCAGATTTAAGGCAGGCAGATCTCTGGGAGAACATCCACTGCAATGGGGAGACATCACCGAAGAAGCTACATCATCTGGACCATCAACTTTTCTGCAAGTCACTATTATTACTCCAACTTGAGCATTGACTTGACTGCTGAATTCAGTAAGTGCTACTTGTTGGGGCAGTTTGAGCTGACAGAATCAACGGAATGCAACCTGAGCCATATTGTGATGGGAATCCAGCCCAGATCACCTCAAATGAAGACACTGATGATTCTTTTGCTCATAAGTGCTTCTCTTTGGGGTTGTCTTGGTTGTGAAATACTCCACAAGTGTAGAGATTGCCAGTTCAATTTGTTTTCAGAAAAAACTGCAAAGTGCATTAGATTGTCACCAATATTCCCCTAACAAAAGCACAGACTTGACTTGTCAAAGCAGTAAGTGCTATTTGTTGGGGTAGTGTTGTTGACATCAGAAACCACGAGGGCAGCCATTCCAGATAATATACTGTTGGATGAGCAAAACCAATTTCAAACTTCTCTGCGAGTCACCGCTATTACCCTAACTGGAGCATTGACTTGACTGTTGAATTCAGTAAGTGCTACTTGTTGGGGCAGTTGTAACTGACACAATCAACCGAATGCAAAAGGACTCAAATTCTTTATGGAATCCAACTCAGATCACCTCAAATGAAGACACTGATGATTCTTTTGTTCATAAGTGCTTCTCTTTGGGGTTGTCTTGGTTGTGAAATACTCCACAAGTGTAGAGATTTCCAGTTCAATTTGTTTTCAGGAAAAACAGCAAAGTGCATTTGTTTATCACCAATATTCCCCTAACACAAGCACAGACTTGACTTGTCAGAGCAGTAAGTGCTATTTGTTGGGGTAGTGTTGTTGACATCAGAAACCACGAGGGCAGCCATTCCAGATAATATACTGTTGGATGAGCAAAATCAATTTCAAACTTCTCTGCGAGTCACCGCTATTACCCTAACTGGAGCATTGACTTGACTGTTGAATTCAGTAAGTGCTACTTGTTGGGGCAGTTGTAACTGACACAATCAACCGAATATAAAAGGACTCAAATTCTTTATGGAATCCAACTCAGATCACCTCAAATGAAGACACTGATGATTCTTTTGCTCATAAGTGCTTCTCTTTGGGGTTGTCTTGGTTGTGACACATCTGCCATGGAAACATCTGCACATGGCTGATTGAAGAATCTAAAATGTTCTCCAACTATTGCATTTTAATTACTCGGTAAGAGATATACTCCATCTTAACTCACATCCTTGAGAGAAAATAAAGGAAAGTGCTTTCAAGTTGGGGTGTAGTTCTTCACTGAATTTCAACATGAATTTCTCCTTTGGGTTATTTCTTTCCTAAGCTGTGCCATCATACTCATTTTCTTTCCAAGTCATAGAATTCACATGCAGTGCTTTTTTTTCTCTTTTGTTCATAAATACCGATGAAAGTGCAGCTTGTAGCCACAAGTTGCATCAAAGAAGTGCATTGTGGTCTAACTATCCTCTCATCAAATGCTAATGGTGCTCATGAATTTACTGTGATTGTTTGCTCAAGATGTACAAAATTTGTGATTCATTGTCAGCCATTATCAAGACCGTTGAAACTTCCCGACAAAGAAGGTGGAGTGGGGTGGGAGTGGCTTCATTCAGATTTAAGGCAGGCAGATCTCTGGGAGAACATCCACTGCAATGGGGAGACATCACCGAAGAAGCTACATCATCTGGACCATCAACTTTTCTGCAAGTCACTATTATTACTCCAACTTGAGCATTGACTTGACTGCTGAATTCAGTAAGTGCTACTTGTTGGGGCAGTTTGAGCTGACAGAATCAACGGAATGCAACCTGAGCCATATTGTGATGGGAATCCAGCCCAGATCACCTCAAATGAAGACACTGATGATTCTTTTGCTCATAAGTGCTTCTCTTTGGGGTTGTCTTGGTTGTGAAATACTCCACAAGTGTAGAGATTGCCAGTTCAATTTGTTTTCAGAAAAAACTGCAAAGTGCATTAGATTGTCACCAATATTCCCCTAACAAAAGCACAGACTTGACTTGTCAAAGCAGTAAGTGCTATTTGTTGGGGTAGTGTTGTTGACATCAGAAACCACGAGGGCAGCCATTCCAGATAATATACTGTTGGATGAGCAAAACCAATTTCAAACTTCTCTGCGAGTCACCGCTATTACCCTAACTGGAGCATTGACTTGACTGTTGAATTCAGTAAGTGCTACTTGTTGGGGCAGTTGTAACTGACACAATCAACCGAATGCAAAAGGACTCAAATTCTTTATGGAATCCAACTCAGATCACCTCAAATGAAGACACTGATGATTCTTTTGTTCATAAGTGCTTCTCTTTGGGGTTGTCTTGGTTGTGAAATACTCCACAAGTGTAGAGATTTCCAGTTCAATTTGTTTTCAGGAAAAACAGCAAAGTGCATTTGTTTATCACCAATATTCCCCTAACACAAGCACAGACTTGACTTGTCAGAGCAGTAAGTGCTATTTGTTGGGGTAGTGTTGTTGACATCAGAAACCACGAGGGCAGCCATTCCAGATAATATACTGTTGGATGAGCAAAATCAATTTCAAACTTCTCTGCGAGTCACCGCTATTACCCTAACTGGAGCATTGACTTGACTGTTGAATTCAGTAAGTGCTACTTGTTGGGGCAGTTGTAACTGACACAATCAACCGAATATAAAAGGACTCAAATTCTTTATGGAATCCAACTCAGATCACCTCAAATGAAGACACTGATGATTCTTTTGCTCATAAGTGCTTCTCTTTGGGGTTGTCTTGGTTGTGACACATCTGCCATGGAAACATCTGCACATGGCTGATTGAAGAATCTAAAATGTTCTCCAACTATTGCATTTTAATTACTCGGTAAGAGATATACTCCATCTTAACTCACATCCTTGAGAGAAAATAAAGGAAAGTGCTTTCAAGTTGGGGTGTAGTTCTTCACTGAATTTCAACATGAATTTCTCCTTTGGGTTATTTCTTTCCTAAGCTGTGCCATCATACTCATTTTCTTTCCAAGTCATAGAATTCACATGCAGTGCTTTTTTTTCTCTTTTGTTCATAAATACCGATGAAAGTGCAGCTTGTAGCCACAAGTTGCATCAAAGAAGTGCATTGTGGTCTAACTATCCTCTCATCAAATGCTAATGGTGCTCATGAATTTACTGTGATTGTTTGCTCAAGATGTACAAAATTTGTGATTCATTGTCAGCCATTATCAAGACCGTTGAAACTTCCCGACAAAGAAGGTGGAGTGGGGTGGGAGTGGCTTCATTCAGATTTAAGGCAGGCAGATCTCTGGGAGAACATCCACTGCAATGGGGAGACATCACCGAAGAAGCTACATCATCTGGACCATCAACTTTTCTGCAAGTCACTATTATTACTCCAACTTGAGCATTGACTTGACTGCTGAATTCAGTAAGTGCTACTTGTTGGGGCAGTTTGAGCTGACAGAATCAACGGAATGCAACCTGAGCCATATTGTGATGGGAATCCAGCCCAGATCACCTCAAATGAAGACACTGATGATTCTTTTGCTCATAAGTGCTTCTCTTTGGGGTTGTCTTGGTTGTGAAATACTCCACAAGTGTAGAGATTGCCAGTTCAATTTGTTTTCAGAAAAAACTGCAAAGTGCATTAGATTGTCACCAATATTCCCCTAACAAAAGCACAGACTTGACTTGTCAAAGCAGTAAGTGCTATTTGTTGGGGTAGTGTTGTTGACATCAGAAACCACGAGGGCAGCCATTCCAGATAATATACTGTTGGATGAGCAAAACCAATTTCAAACTTCTCTGCGAGTCACCGCTATTACCCTAACTGGAGCATTGACTTGACTGTTGAATTCAGTAAGTGCTACTTGTTGGGGCAGTTGTAACTGACACAATCAACCGAATGCAAAAGGACTCAAATTCTTTATGGAATCCAACTCAGATCACCTCAAATGAAGACACTGATGATTCTTTTGTTCATAAGTGCTTCTCTTTGGGGTTGTCTTGGTTGTGAAATACTCCACAAGTGTAGAGATTTCCAGTTCAATTTGTTTTCAGGAAAAACAGCAAAGTGCATTTGTTTATCACCAATATTCCCCTAACACAAGCACAGACTTGACTTGTCAGAGCAGTAAGTGCTATTTGTTGGGGTAGTGTTGTTGACATCAGAAACCACGAGGGCAGCCATTCCAGATAATATACTGTTGGATGAGCAAAATCAATTTCAAACTTCTCTGCGAGTCACCGCTATTACCCTAACTGGAGCATTGACTTGACTGTTGAATTCAGTAAGTGCTACTTGTTGGGGCAGTTGTAACTGACACAATCAACCGAATATAAAAGGACTCAAATTCTTTATGGAATCCAACTCAGATCACCTCAAATGAAGACACTGATGATTCTTTTGCTCATAAGTGCTTCTCTTTGGGGTTGTCTTGGTTGTGACACATCTGCCATGGAAACATCTGCACATGGCTGATTGAAGAATCTAAAATGTTCTCCAACTATTGCATTTTAATTACTCGGTAAGAGATATACTCCATCTTAACTCACATCCTTGAGAGAAAATAAAGGAAAGTGCTTTCAAGTTGGGGTGTAGTTCTTCACTGAATTTCAACATGAATTTCTCCTTTGGGTTATTTCTTTCCTAAGCTGTGCCATCATACTCATTTTCTTTCCAAGTCATAGAATTCACATGCAGTGCTTTTTTTTCTCTTTTGTTCATAAATACCGATGAAAGTGCAGCTTGTAGCCACAAGTTGCATCAAAGAAGTGCATTGTGGTCTAACTATCCTCTCATCAAATGCTAATGGTGCTCATGAATTTACTGTGATTGTTTGCTCAAGATGTACAAAATTTGTGATTCATTGTCAGCCATTATCAAGACCGTTGAAACTTCCCGACAAAGAAGGTGGAGTGGGGTGGGAGTGGCTTCATTCAGATTTAAGGCAGGCAGATCTCTGGGAGAACATCCACTGCAATGGGGAGACATCACCGAAGAAGCTACATCATCTGGACCATCAACTTTTCTGCAAGTCACTATTATTACTCCAACTTGAGCATTGACTTGACTGCTGAATTCAGTAAGTGCTACTTGTTGGGGCAGTTTGAGCTGACAGAATCAACGGAATGCAACCTGAGCCATATTGTGATGGGAATCCAGCCCAGATCACCTCAAATGAAGACACTGATGATTCTTTTGCTCATAAGTGCTTCTCTTTGGGGTTGTCTTGGTTGTGAAATACTCCACAAGTGTAGAGATTGCCAGTTCAATTTGTTTTCAGAAAAAACTGCAAAGTGCATTAGATTGTCACCAATATTCCCCTAACAAAAGCACAGACTTGACTTGTCAAAGCAGTAAGTGCTATTTGTTGGGGTAGTGTTGTTGACATCAGAAACCACGAGGGCAGCCATTCCAGATAATATACTGTTGGATGAGCAAAACCAATTTCAAACTTCTCTGCGAGTCACCGCTATTACCCTAACTGGAGCATTGACTTGACTGTTGAATTCAGTAAGTGCTACTTGTTGGGGCAGTTGTAACTGACACAATCAACCGAATGCAAAAGGACTCAAATTCTTTATGGAATCCAACTCAGATCACCTCAAATGAAGACACTGATGATTCTTTTGTTCATAAGTGCTTCTCTTTGGGGTTGTCTTGGTTGTGAAATACTCCACAAGTGTAGAGATTTCCAGTTCAATTTGTTTTCAGGAAAAACAGCAAAGTGCATTTGTTTATCACCAATATTCCCCTAACACAAGCACAGACTTGACTTGTCAGAGCAGTAAGTGCTATTTGTTGGGGTAGTGTTGTTGACATCAGAAACCACGAGGGCAGCCATTCCAGATAATATACTGTTGGATGAGCAAAATCAATTTCAAACTTCTCTGCGAGTCACCGCTATTACCCTAACTGGAGCATTGACTTGACTGTTGAATTCAGTAAGTGCTACTTGTTGGGGCAGTTGTAACTGACACAATCAACCGAATATAAAAGGACTCAAATTCTTTATGGAATCCAACTCAGATCACCTCAAATGAAGACACTGATGATTCTTTTGCTCATAAGTGCTTCTCTTTGGGGTTGTCTTGGTTGTGACACATCTGCCATGGAAACATCTGCACATGGCTGATTGAAGAATCTAAAATGTTCTCCAACTATTGCATTTTAATTACTCGGTAAGAGATATACTCCATCTTAACTCACATCCTTGAGAGAAAATAAAGGAAAGTGCTTTCAAGTTGGGGTGTAGTTCTTCACTGAATTTCAACATGAATTTCTCCTTTGGGTTATTTCTTTCCTAAGCTGTGCCATCATACTCATTTTCTTTCCAAGTCATAGAATTCACATGCAGTGCTTTTTTTTCTCTTTTGTTCATAAATACCGATGAAAGTGCAGCTTGTAGCCACAAGTTGCATCAAAGAAGTGCATTGTGGTCTAACTATCCTCTCATCAAATGCTAATGGTGCTCATGAATTTACTGTGATTGTTTGCTCAAGATGTACAAAATTTGTGATTCATTGTCAGCCATTATCAAGACCGTTGAAACTTCCCGACAAAGAAGGTGGAGTGGGGTGGGAGTGGCTTCATTCAGATTTAAGGCAGGCAGATCTCTGGGAGAACATCCACTGCAATGGGGAGACATCACCGAAGAAGCTACATCATCTGGACCATCAACTTTTCTGCAAGTCACTATTATTACTCCAACTTGAGCATTGACTTGACTGCTGAATTCAGTAAGTGCTACTTGTTGGGGCAGTTTGAGCTGACAGAATCAACGGAATGCAACCTGAGCCATATTGTGATGGGAATCCAGCCCAGATCACCTCAAATGAAGACACTGATGATTCTTTTGCTCATAAGTGCTTCTCTTTGGGGTTGTCTTGGTTGTGAAATACTCCACAAGTGTAGAGATTGCCAGTTCAATTTGTTTTCAGAAAAAACTGCAAAGTGCATTAGATTGTCACCAATATTCCCCTAACAAAAGCACAGACTTGACTTGTCAAAGCAGTAAGTGCTATTTGTTGGGGTAGTGTTGTTGACATCAGAAACCACGAGGGCAGCCATTCCAGATAATATACTGTTGGATGAGCAAAACCAATTTCAAACTTCTCTGCGAGTCACCGCTATTACCCTAACTGGAGCATTGACTTGACTGTTGAATTCAGTAAGTGCTACTTGTTGGGGCAGTTGTAACTGACACAATCAACCGAATGCAAAAGGACTCAAATTCTTTATGGAATCCAACTCAGATCACCTCAAATGAAGACACTGATGATTCTTTTGTTCATAAGTGCTTCTCTTTGGGGTTGTCTTGGTTGTGAAATACTCCACAAGTGTAGAGATTTCCAGTTCAATTTGTTTTCAGGAAAAACAGCAAAGTGCATTTGTTTATCACCAATATTCCCCTAACACAAGCACAGACTTGACTTGTCAGAGCAGTAAGTGCTATTTGTTGGGGTAGTGTTGTTGACATCAGAAACCACGAGGGCAGCCATTCCAGATAATATACTGTTGGATGAGCAAAATCAATTTCAAACTTCTCTGCGAGTCACCGCTATTACCCTAACTGGAGCATTGACTTGACTGTTGAATTCAGTAAGTGCTACTTGTTGGGGCAGTTGTAACTGACACAATCAACCGAATATAAAAGGACTCAAATTCTTTATGGAATCCAACTCAGATCACCTCAAATGAAGACACTGATGATTCTTTTGCTCATAAGTGCTTCTCTTTGGGGTTGTCTTGGTTGTGACACATCTGCCATGGAAACATCTGCACATGGCTGATTGAAGAATCTAAAATGTTCTCCAACTATTGCATTTTAATTACTCGGTAAGAGATATACTCCATCTTAACTCACATCCTTGAGAGAAAATAAAGGAAAGTGCTTTCAAGTTGGGGTGTAGTTCTTCACTGAATTTCAACATGAATTTCTCCTTTGGGTTATTTCTTTCCTAAGCTGTGCCATCATACTCATTTTCTTTCCAAGTCATAGAATTCACATGCAGTGCTTTTTTTTCTCTTTTGTTCATAAATACCGATGAAAGTGCAGCTTGTAGCCACAAGTTGCATCAAAGAAGTGCATTGTGGTCTAACTATCCTCTCATCAAATGCTAATGGTGCTCATGAATTTACTGTGATTGTTTGCTCAAGATGTACAAAATTTGTGATTCATTGTCAGCCATTATCAAGACCGTTGAAACTTCCCGACAAAGAAGGTGGAGTGGGGTGGGAGTGGCTTCATTCAGATTTAAGGCAGGCAGATCTCTGGGAGAACATCCACTGCAATGGGGAGACATCACCGAAGAAGCTACATCATCTGGACCATCAACTTTTCTGCAAGTCACTATTATTACTCCAACTTGAGCATTGACTTGACTGCTGAATTCAGTAAGTGCTACTTGTTGGGGCAGTTTGAGCTGACAGAATCAACGGAATGCAACCTGAGCCATATTGTGATGGGAATCCAGCCCAGATCACCTCAAATGAAGACACTGATGATTCTTTTGCTCATAAGTGCTTCTCTTTGGGGTTGTCTTGGTTGTGAAATACTCCACAAGTGTAGAGATTGCCAGTTCAATTTGTTTTCAGAAAAAACTGCAAAGTGCATTAGATTGTCACCAATATTCCCCTAACAAAAGCACAGACTTGACTTGTCAAAGCAGTAAGTGCTATTTGTTGGGGTAGTGTTGTTGACATCAGAAACCACGAGGGCAGCCATTCCAGATAATATACTGTTGGATGAGCAAAACCAATTTCAAACTTCTCTGCGAGTCACCGCTATTACCCTAACTGGAGCATTGACTTGACTGTTGAATTCAGTAAGTGCTACTTGTTGGGGCAGTTGTAACTGACACAATCAACCGAATGCAAAAGGACTCAAATTCTTTATGGAATCCAACTCAGATCACCTCAAATGAAGACACTGATGATTCTTTTGTTCATAAGTGCTTCTCTTTGGGGTTGTCTTGGTTGTGAAATACTCCACAAGTGTAGAGATTTCCAGTTCAATTTGTTTTCAGGAAAAACAGCAAAGTGCATTTGTTTATCACCAATATTCCCCTAACACAAGCACAGACTTGACTTGTCAGAGCAGTAAGTGCTATTTGTTGGGGTAGTGTTGTTGACATCAGAAACCACGAGGGCAGCCATTCCAGATAATATACTGTTGGATGAGCAAAATCAATTTCAAACTTCTCTGCGAGTCACCGCTATTACCCTAACTGGAGCATTGACTTGACTGTTGAATTCAGTAAGTGCTACTTGTTGGGGCAGTTGTAACTGACACAATCAACCGAATATAAAAGGACTCAAATTCTTTATGGAATCCAACTCAGATCACCTCAAATGAAGACACTGATGATTCTTTTGCTCATAAGTGCTTCTCTTTGGGGTTGTCTTGGTTGTGACACATCTGCCATGGAAACATCTGCACATGGCTGATTGAAGAATCTAAAATGTTCTCCAACTATTGCATTTTAATTACTCGGTAAGAGATATACTCCATCTTAACTCACATCCTTGAGAGAAAATAAAGGAAAGTGCTTTCAAGTTGGGGTGTAGTTCTTCACTGAATTTCAACATGAATTTCTCCTTTGGGTTATTTCTTTCCTAAGCTGTGCCATCATACTCATTTTCTTTCCAAGTCATAGAATTCACATGCAGTGCTTTTTTTTCTCTTTTGTTCATAAATACCGATGAAAGTGCAGCTTGTAGCCACAAGTTGCATCAAAGAAGTGCATTGTGGTCTAACTATCCTCTCATCAAATGCTAATGGTGCTCATGAATTTACTGTGATTGTTTGCTCAAGATGTACAAAATTTGTGATTCATTGTCAGCCATTATCAAGACCGTTGAAACTTCCCGACAAAGAAGGTGGAGTGGGGTGGGAGTGGCTTCATTCAGATTTAAGGCAGGCAGATCTCTGGGAGAACATCCACTGCAATGGGGAGACATCACCGAAGAAGCTACATCATCTGGACCATCAACTTTTCTGCAAGTCACTATTATTACTCCAACTTGAGCATTGACTTGACTGCTGAATTCAGTAAGTGCTACTTGTTGGGGCAGTTTGAGCTGACAGAATCAACGGAATGCAACCTGAGCCATATTGTGATGGGAATCCAGCCCAGATCACCTCAAATGAAGACACTGATGATTCTTTTGCTCATAAGTGCTTCTCTTTGGGGTTGTCTTGGTTGTGAAATACTCCACAAGTGTAGAGATTGCCAGTTCAATTTGTTTTCAGAAAAAACTGCAAAGTGCATTAGATTGTCACCAATATTCCCCTAACAAAAGCACAGACTTGACTTGTCAAAGCAGTAAGTGCTATTTGTTGGGGTAGTGTTGTTGACATCAGAAACCACGAGGGCAGCCATTCCAGATAATATACTGTTGGATGAGCAAAACCAATTTCAAACTTCTCTGCGAGTCACCGCTATTACCCTAACTGGAGCATTGACTTGACTGTTGAATTCAGTAAGTGCTACTTGTTGGGGCAGTTGTAACTGACACAATCAACCGAATGCAAAAGGACTCAAATTCTTTATGGAATCCAACTCAGATCACCTCAAATGAAGACACTGATGATTCTTTTGTTCATAAGTGCTTCTCTTTGGGGTTGTCTTGGTTGTGAAATACTCCACAAGTGTAGAGATTTCCAGTTCAATTTGTTTTCAGGAAAAACAGCAAAGTGCATTTGTTTATCACCAATATTCCCCTAACACAAGCACAGACTTGACTTGTCAGAGCAGTAAGTGCTATTTGTTGGGGTAGTGTTGTTGACATCAGAAACCACGAGGGCAGCCATTCCAGATAATATACTGTTGGATGAGCAAAATCAATTTCAAACTTCTCTGCGAGTCACCGCTATTACCCTAACTGGAGCATTGACTTGACTGTTGAATTCAGTAAGTGCTACTTGTTGGGGCAGTTGTAACTGACACAATCAACCGAATATAAAAGGACTCAAATTCTTTATGGAATCCAACTCAGATCACCTCAAATGAAGACACTGATGATTCTTTTGCTCATAAGTGCTTCTCTTTGGGGTTGTCTTGGTTGTGACACATCTGCCATGGAAACATCTGCACATGGCTGATTGAAGAATCTAAAATGTTCTCCAACTATTGCATTTTAATTACTCGGTAAGAGATATACTCCATCTTAACTCACATCCTTGAGAGAAAATAAAGGAAAGTGCTTTCAAGTTGGGGTGTAGTTCTTCACTGAATTTCAACATGAATTTCTCCTTTGGGTTATTTCTTTCCTAAGCTGTGCCATCATACTCATTTTCTTTCCAAGTCATAGAATTCACATGCAGTGCTTTTTTTTCTCTTTTGTTCATAAATACCGATGAAAGTGCAGCTTGTAGCCACAAGTTGCATCAAAGAAGTGCATTGTGGTCTAACTATCCTCTCATCAAATGCTAATGGTGCTCATGAATTTACTGTGATTGTTTGCTCAAGATGTACAAAATTTGTGATTCATTGTCAGCCATTATCAAGACCGTTGAAACTTCCCGACAAAGAAGGTGGAGTGGGGTGGGAGTGGCTTCATTCAGATTTAAGGCAGGCAGATCTCTGGGAGAACATCCACTGCAATGGGGAGACATCACCGAAGAAGCTACATCATCTGGACCATCAACTTTTCTGCAAGTCACTATTATTACTCCAACTTGAGCATTGACTTGACTGCTGAATTCAGTAAGTGCTACTTGTTGGGGCAGTTTGAGCTGACAGAATCAACGGAATGCAACCTGAGCCATATTGTGATGGGAATCCAGCCCAGATCACCTCAAATGAAGACACTGATGATTCTTTTGCTCATAAGTGCTTCTCTTTGGGGTTGTCTTGGTTGTGAAATACTCCACAAGTGTAGAGATTGCCAGTTCAATTTGTTTTCAGAAAAAACTGCAAAGTGCATTAGATTGTCACCAATATTCCCCTAACAAAAGCACAGACTTGACTTGTCAAAGCAGTAAGTGCTATTTGTTGGGGTAGTGTTGTTGACATCAGAAACCACGAGGGCAGCCATTCCAGATAATATACTGTTGGATGAGCAAAACCAATTTCAAACTTCTCTGCGAGTCACCGCTATTACCCTAACTGGAGCATTGACTTGACTGTTGAATTCAGTAAGTGCTACTTGTTGGGGCAGTTGTAACTGACACAATCAACCGAATGCAAAAGGACTCAAATTCTTTATGGAATCCAACTCAGATCACCTCAAATGAAGACACTGATGATTCTTTTGTTCATAAGTGCTTCTCTTTGGGGTTGTCTTGGTTGTGAAATACTCCACAAGTGTAGAGATTTCCAGTTCAATTTGTTTTCAGGAAAAACAGCAAAGTGCATTTGTTTATCACCAATATTCCCCTAACACAAGCACAGACTTGACTTGTCAGAGCAGTAAGTGCTATTTGTTGGGGTAGTGTTGTTGACATCAGAAACCACGAGGGCAGCCATTCCAGATAATATACTGTTGGATGAGCAAAATCAATTTCAAACTTCTCTGCGAGTCACCGCTATTACCCTAACTGGAGCATTGACTTGACTGTTGAATTCAGTAAGTGCTACTTGTTGGGGCAGTTGTAACTGACACAATCAACCGAATATAAAAGGACTCAAATTCTTTATGGAATCCAACTCAGATCACCTCAAATGAAGACACTGATGATTCTTTTGCTCATAAGTGCTTCTCTTTGGGGTTGTCTTGGTTGTGACACATCTGCCATGGAAACATCTGCACATGGCTGATTGAAGAATCTAAAATGTTCTCCAACTATTGCATTTTAATTACTCGGTAAGAGATATACTCCATCTTAACTCACATCCTTGAGAGAAAATAAAGGAAAGTGCTTTCAAGTTGGGGTGTAGTTCTTCACTGAATTTCAACATGAATTTCTCCTTTGGGTTATTTCTTTCCTAAGCTGTGCCATCATACTCATTTTCTTTCCAAGTCATAGAATTCACATGCAGTGCTTTTTTTTCTCTTTTGTTCATAAATACCGATGAAAGTGCAGCTTGTAGCCACAAGTTGCATCAAAGAAGTGCATTGTGGTCTAACTATCCTCTCATCAAATGCTAATGGTGCTCATGAATTTACTGTGATTGTTTGCTCAAGATGTACAAAATTTGTGATTCATTGTCAGCCATTATCAAGACCGTTGAAACTTCCCGACAAAGAAGGTGGAGTGGGGTGGGAGTGGCTTCATTCAGATTTAAGGCAGGCAGATCTCTGGGAGAACATCCACTGCAATGGGGAGACATCACCGAAGAAGCTACATCATCTGGACCATCAACTTTTCTGCAAGTCACTATTATTACTCCAACTTGAGCATTGACTTGACTGCTGAATTCAGTAAGTGCTACTTGTTGGGGCAGTTTGAGCTGACAGAATCAACGGAATGCAACCTGAGCCATATTGTGATGGGAATCCAGCCCAGATCACCTCAAATGAAGACACTGATGATTCTTTTGCTCATAAGTGCTTCTCTTTGGGGTTGTCTTGGTTGTGAAATACTCCACAAGTGTAGAGATTGCCAGTTCAATTTGTTTTCAGAAAAAACTGCAAAGTGCATTAGATTGTCACCAATATTCCCCTAACAAAAGCACAGACTTGACTTGTCAAAGCAGTAAGTGCTATTTGTTGGGGTAGTGTTGTTGACATCAGAAACCACGAGGGCAGCCATTCCAGATAATATACTGTTGGATGAGCAAAACCAATTTCAAACTTCTCTGCGAGTCACCGCTATTACCCTAACTGGAGCATTGACTTGACTGTTGAATTCAGTAAGTGCTACTTGTTGGGGCAGTTGTAACTGACACAATCAACCGAATGCAAAAGGACTCAAATTCTTTATGGAATCCAACTCAGATCACCTCAAATGAAGACACTGATGATTCTTTTGTTCATAAGTGCTTCTCTTTGGGGTTGTCTTGGTTGTGAAATACTCCACAAGTGTAGAGATTTCCAGTTTTCAGGAAAAACAGCAAAGTGCATTTGTTTATCACCAATATTCCCCTAACACAAGCACAGACTTGACTTGTCAGAGCAGTAAGTGCTATTTGTTGGGGTAGTGTTGTTGACATCAGAAACCACGAGGGCAGCCATTCCAGATAATATACTGTTGGATGAGCAAAATCAATTTCAAACTTCTCTGCGAGTCACCGCTATTACCCTAACTGGAGCATTGACTTGACTGTTGAATTCAGTAAGTGCTACTTGTTGGGGCAGTTGTAACTGACACAATCAACCGAATATAAAAGGACTCAAATTCTTTATGGAATCCAACTCAGATCACCTCAAATGAAGACACTGATGATTCTTTTGCTCATAAGTGCTTCTCTTTGGGGTTGTCTTGGTTGTGACACATCTGCCATGGAAACATCTGCACATGGCTGATTGAAGAATCTAAAATGTTCTCCAACTATTGCATTTTAATTACTCGGTAAGAGATATACTCCATCTTAACTCACATCCTTGAGAGAAAATAAAGGAAAGTGCTTTCAAGTTGGGGTGTAGTTCTTCACTGAATTTCTCCTTTGGGTTATTTCTTTCCTAAGCTGTGCCATCATACTCATTTTCTTTCCAAGTCATAGAATTCACATGCAGTGCTTTTTTTTCTCTTTTGTTCATAAATACCGATGAAAGTGCAGCTTGTAGCCACAAGTTGCATCAAAGAAGTGCATTGTGGTCTAACTATCCTCTCATCAAATGTTAATGGTGCTCATGAATTTACTGTGATTGTTTGCTCAAGATGTACAAAATTTGTGATTCATTGTCAGCCATTATCAAGACCGTTGAAACTTCCCGACAAAGAAGGTGGAGTGGGGTGGGAGTGGCTTCATTCAGATTTAAGGCAGGCAGATCTCTGGGAGAACATCCACTGCAATGGGGAGACATCACCGAAGAAGCTACATCATCTGGACCATCAACTTTTCTGCAAGTCACTATTATTACTCCAACTTGAGCATTGACTTGACTGCTGAATTCAGTAAGTGCTACTTGTTGGGGCAGTTTGAGCTGACAGAATCAACGGAATGCAACCTGAGCCATATTGTGATGGGAATCCAGCCCAGATCACCTCAAATGAAGACACTGATGATTCTTTTGCTCATAAGTGCTTCTCTTTGGGGTTGTCTTGGTTGTGAAATACTCCACAAGTGTAGAGATTGCCAGTTCAATTTGTTTTCAGAAAAAACTGCAAAGTGCATTAGATTGTCACCAATATTCCCCTAACAAAAGCACAGACTTGACTTGTCAAAGCAGTAAGTGCTATTTGTTGGGGTAGTGTTGTTGACATCAGAAACCACGAGGGCAGCCATTCCAGATAATATACTGTTGGATGAGCAAAACCAATTTCAAACTTCTCTGCGAGTCACCGCTATTACCCTAACTGGAGCATTGACTTGACTGTTGAATTCAGTAAGTGCTACTTGTTGGGGCAGTTGTAACTGACACAATCAACCGAATGCAAAAGGACTCAAATTCTTTATGGAATCCAACTCAGATCACCTCAAATGAAGACACTGATGATTCTTTTGTTCATAAGTGCTTCTCTTTGGGGTTGTCTTGGTTGTGAAATAC
Organism: Trachurus japonicus; assembly: GCF_045865225.1. Classification (NCBI taxonomy): domain Eukaryota; kingdom Metazoa; phylum Chordata; class Actinopteri; order Carangiformes; family Carangidae; genus Trachurus; species Trachurus japonicus. The sequence continues at coordinate 7,459,884 of NC_140917.1, read as the reverse complement.
TCCACAAGTGTAGAGATTTCCAGTTCAATTTGTTTTCAGGAAAAACAGCAAAGTGCATTTGTTTATCACCAATATTCCCCTAACACAAGCACAGACTTGACTTGTCAGAGCAGTAAGTGCTATTTGTTGGGGTAGTGTTGTTGACATCAGAAACCACGAGGGCAGCCATTCCAGATAATATACTGTTGGATGAGCAAAATCAATTTCAAACTTCTCTGCGAGTCACCGCTATTACCCTAACTGGAGCATTGACTTGACTGTTGAATTCAGTAAGTGCTACTTGTTGGGGCAGTTGTAACTGACACAATCAACCGAATATAAAAGGACTCAAATTCTTTATGGAATCCAACTCAGATCACCTCAAATGAAGACACTGATGATTCTTTTGCTCATAAGTGCTTCTCTTTGGGGTTGTCTTGGTTGTGACACATCTGCCATGGAAACATCTGCACATGGCTGATTGAAGAATCTAAAATGTTCTCCAACTATTGCATTTTAATTACTCGGTAAGAGATATACTCCATCTTAACTCACATCCTTGAGAGAAAATAAAGGAAAGTGCTTTCAAGTTGGGGTGTAGTTCTTCACTGAATTTCAACATGAATTTCTCCTTTGGGTTATTTCTTTCCTAAGCTGTGCCATCATACTCATTTTCTTTCCAAGTCATAGAATTCACATGCAGTGCTTTTTTTTCTCTTTTGTTCATAAATACCGATGAAAGTGCAGCTTGTAGCCACAAGTTGCATCAAAGAAGTGCATTGTGGTCTAACTATCCTCTCATCAAATGCTAATGGTGCTCATGAATTTACTGTGATTGTTTGCTCAAGATGTACAAAATTTGTGATTCATTGTCAGCCATTATCAAGACCGTTGAAACTTCCCGACAAAGAAGGTGGAGTGGGGTGGGAGTGGCTTCATTCAGATTTAAGGCAGGCAGATCTCTGGGAGAACATCCACTGCAATGGGGAGACATCACCGAAGAAGCTACATCATCTGGACCATCAACTTTTCTGCAAGTCACTATTATTACTCCAACTTGAGCATTGACTTGACTGCTGAATTCAGTAAGTGCTACTTGTTGGGGCAGTTTGAGCTGACAGAATCAACGGAATGCAACCTGAGCCATATTGTGATGGGAATCCAGCCCAGATCACCTCAAATGAAGACACTGATGATTCTTTTGCTCATAAGTGCTTCTCTTTGGGGTTGTCTTGGTTGTGAAATACTCCACAAGTGTAGAGATTGCCAGTTCAATTTGTTTTCAGAAAAAACTGCAAAGTGCATTAGATTGTCACCAATATTCCCCTAACAAAAGCACAGACTTGACTTGTCAAAGCAGTAAGTGCTATTTGTTGGGGTAGTGTTGTTGACATCAGAAACCACGAGGGCAGCCATTCCAGATAATATACTGTTGGATGAGCAAAACCAATTTCAAACTTCTCTGCGAGTCACCGCTATTACCCTAACTGGAGCATTGACTTGACTGTTGAATTCAGTAAGTGCTACTTGTTGGGGCAGTTGTAACTGACACAATCAACCGAATGCAAAAGGACTCAAATTCTTTATGGAATCCAACTCAGATCACCTCAAATGAAGACACTGATGATTCTTTTGTTCATAAGTGCTTCTCTTTGGGGTTGTCTTGGTTGTGAAATACTCCACAAGTGTAGAGATTTCCAGTTCAATTTGTTTTCAGGAAAAACAGCAAAGTGCATTTGTTTATCACCAATATTCCCCTAACACAAGCACAGACTTGACTTGTCAGAGCAGTAAGTGCTATTTGTTGGGGTAGTGTTGTTGACATCAGAAACCACGAGGGCAGCCATTCCAGATAATATACTGTTGGATGAGCAAAATCAATTTCAAACTTCTCTGCGAGTCACCGCTATTACCCTAACTGGAGCATTGACTTGACTGTTGAATTCAGTAAGTGCTACTTGTTGGGGCAGTTGTAACTGACACAATCAACCGAATATAAAAGGACTCAAATTCTTTATGGAATCCAACTCAGATCACCTCAAATGAAGACACTGATGATTCTTTTGCTCATAAGTGCTTCTCTTTGGGGTTGTCTTGGTTGTGACACATCTGCCATGGAAACATCTGCACATGGCTGATTGAAGAATCTAAAATGTTCTCCAACTATTGCATTTTAATTACTCGGTAAGAGATATACTCCATCTTAACTCACATCCTTGAGAGAAAATAAAGGAAAGTGCTTTCAAGTTGGGGTGTAGTTCTTCACTGAATTTCAACATGAATTTCTCCTTTGGGTTATTTCTTTCCTAAGCTGTGCCATCATACTCATTTTCTTTCCAAGTCATAGAATTCACATGCAGTGCTTTTTTTTCTCTTTTGTTCATAAATACCGATGAAAGTGCAGCTTGTAGCCACAAGTTGCATCAAAGAAGTGCATTGTGGTCTAACTATCCTCTCATCAAATGCTAATGGTGCTCATGAATTTACTGTGATTGTTTGCTCAAGATGTACAAAATTTGTGATTCATTGTCAGCCATTATCAAGACCGTTGAAACTTCCCGACAAAGAAGGTGGAGTGGGGTGGGAGTGGCTTCATTCAGATTTAAGGCAGGCAGATCTCTGGGAGAACATCCACTGCAATGGGGAGACATCACCGAAGAAGCTACATCATCTGGACCATCAACTTTTCTGCAAGTCACTATTATTACTCCAACTTGAGCATTGACTTGACTGCTGAATTCAGTAAGTGCTACTTGTTGGGGCAGTTTGAGCTGACAGAATCAACGGAATGCAACCTGAGCCATATTGTGATGGGAATCCAGCCCAGATCACCTCAAATGAAGACACTGATGATTCTTTTGCTCATAAGTGCTTCTCTTTGGGGTTGTCTTGGTTGTGAAATACTCCACAAGTGTAGAGATTGCCAGTTCAATTTGTTTTCAGAAAAAACTGCAAAGTGCATTAGATTGTCACCAATATTCCCCTAACAAAAGCACAGACTTGACTTGTCAAAGCAGTAAGTGCTATTTGTTGGGGTAGTGTTGTTGACATCAGAAACCACGAGGGCAGCCATTCCAGATAATATACTGTTGGATGAGCAAAACCAATTTCAAACTTCTCTGCGAGTCACCGCTATTACCCTAACTGGAGCATTGACTTGACTGTTGAATTCAGTAAGTGCTACTTGTTGGGGCAGTTGTAACTGACACAATCAACCGAATGCAAAAGGACTCAAATTCTTTATGGAATCCAACTCAGATCACCTCAAATGAAGACACTGATGATTCTTTTGTTCATAAGTGCTTCTCTTTGGGGTTGTCTTGGTTGTGAAATACTCCACAAGTGTAGAGATTTCCAGTTCAATTTGTTTTCAGGAAAAACAGCAAAGTGCATTTGTTTATCACCAATATTCCCCTAACACAAGCACAGACTTGACTTGTCAGAGCAGTAAGTGCTATTTGTTGGGGTAGTGTTGTTGACATCAGAAACCACGAGGGCAGCCATTCCAGATAATATACTGTTGGATGAGCAAAATCAATTTCAAACTTCTCTGCGAGTCACCGCTATTACCCTAACTGGAGCATTGACTTGACTGTTGAATTCAGTAAGTGCTACTTGTTGGGGCAGTTGTAACTGACACAATCAACCGAATATAAAAGGACTCAAATTCTTTATGGAATCCAACTCAGATCACCTCAAATGAAGACACTGATGATTCTTTTGCTCATAAGTGCTTCTCTTTGGGGTTGTCTTGGTTGTGACACATCTGCCATGGAAACATCTGCACATGGCTGATTGAAGAATCTAAAATGTTCTCCAACTATTGCATTTTAATTACTCGGTAAGAGATATACTCCATCTTAACTCACATCCTTGAGAGAAAATAAAGGAAAGTGCTTTCAAGTTGGGGTGTAGTTCTTCACTGAATTTCTCCTTTGGGTTATTTCTTTCCTAAGCTGTGCCATCATACTCATTTTCTTTCCAAGTCATAGAATTCACATGCAGTGCTTTTTTTTCTCTTTTGTTCATAAATACCGATGAAAGTGCAGCTTGTAGCCACAAGTTGCATCAAAGAAGTGCATTGTGGTCTAACTATCCTCTCATCAAATGTTAATGGTGCTCATGAATTTACTGTGATTGTTTGCTCAAGATGTACAAAATTTGTGATTCATTGTCAGCCATTATCAAGACCGTTGAAACTTCCCGACAAAGAAGGTGGAGTGGGGTGGGAGTGGCTTCATTCAGATTTAAGGCAGGCAGATCTCTGGGAGAACATCCACTGCAATGGGGAGACATCACCGAAGAAGCTACATCATCTGGACCATCAACTTTTCTGCAAGTCACTATTATTACTCCAACTTGAGCATTGACTTGACTGCTGAATTCAGTAAGTGCTACTTCAGTCAGGACCACTTTTGTCAAAATAATCTTTATTTACTTGCACAGTTTTATTTGGCGGTATGATACTGTTCTGGGGCCCCCTGCTCTTCCACGCGCTTGCGTGGAAAGCCTGAGGCAGGAAGAGCACCTTCCTGCCCTTCACGAGCCATCGTGAACGGCATAAGCAGGGAGCGCAGCAGCAAAAGAAAACCCAGACAGAGCAGAGCAACCAACATGAATACAGGAGGAGCTGGGGTGGAGGTGGGTTGCGAAAGTGCCAGCAGCAGAGGAAGCAGGAAGGAGGGTCGGGCGAGAGCAGTTTAAATACCCCGCTCTTAATGCAATTTCCCAATAGGGAGCGGGCACGCAGAGTCAGCTGAGCCATCAGCTGATCTGCGCCGGCGATGACAGCTATGCAGTTAGAGCTTGACGTCGTGGCCTGCCAGAACTAACGCTACGCTCAATTTCAGTCAGGACCACTTTTGTCAAAATAATCTTTATTTACTTGCACAGTTTTATTTGGCGGTATGATACTGTTCTGGGGCCCCCTGCTCTTCCACGCGCTTGCGTGGAAAGCCTGAGGCAGGAAGAGCACCTTCCTGCCCTTCACGAGCCATCGTGAACGGCATAAGCAGGGAGCGCAGCAGCAAAAGAAAACCCCCCAAAACGACCATACCGGCAAATCCTGGAACCTCTGCTACAAGAGATGCCAGGAAGCTATCTAGGATGGAAATAATTTATATACAATTTAATAGGGAATAAGCCACACGCTGCCTCTTAATAATAACGATGATAATACAATAATATAGTAATAACAATATAATAATAATATAATAATATAGACGTAACCAATCGTGCCTATGAATGAATATTTATTATATCAAGAATTACAGTGAGAGGCTCATGGCTTTTTGAGCATCTAGGATGGCTTTATTGCCAGGGCGCACGTAGCGATTGAAAGCAGAAGAAGACCACCTGCCCATAGCTTTCAGGGTGGCCACAGGAGCGACCATTGCTGCTGTCGTAGCTGCTCCTATGCGGAACGAATGAGGCGTGTAGCCTTTCCGGAGGGAGACCGCAGAGTTGGCAAAGGAGGCGGAGGCGAGAGGCGAACCAGGCTCGTGAACCAGGCTCCCCTCTCTCCGTGACGAACAGCGGCTCCTGTGGGCTGGCTTGGGCACGGCTTTTCAGATAGCGGACCATGGAAGACAATGGACAGAAATCAGAGTTAGTTTGAGAAATGATGACTGATGTTCCCCTTCTATCTCTGTCAGTTTTAGAATGTTTTAAGAGGATACAAAAGTAGTGACTGTGAACTGATACATCGCCTATGGTGAGGTCTTGTGAAGGATCAAAAGATCGTGAGCGTGTAGTGAATTCTCCGCACCTTAAGAACCCATAAAAAGCCATGAGGAAAACAGTTTCTAACAGTGAGTCTGTATATGGACCAAAGCACCCGTTCCTTAAGTGAGTGATTAACTTGTGCAGAAGTGGAGGAGTGAAAGGGAGACGGATGTCATTGCCTTGAGGTTTCTCTCTCTTAAAGCCGTTTAGCAGAAGCTTAATGGATGGATTTTCTAGTAAGCTGTTGGAGGACGGGTCCAGGCAGCGCAGGTGAAACTGGACACCTGCGAGGAGGCCTTTGATGGAGGACGGCTGCATTTTGCGGGACTCAAAGCAGTGAACCAGAAAAGCACATACAATGGGAATACTTACAGGAAGAATTGCAACAGAGAAAGAGAAACAAAATGCTGTGAAATAGGACCATGCAGAGTCATACAATTTTAATGTAGACTTCGCTAAACCAGAACGCATATAGCCAGCAGCTGACAGCATGTATTTTTGCAAGGTGCTGTCTAATCTAGCACCGTATGGTGGAAGGGGGGCAAGGCAGGCTGGAGGGCGCAGCTCCTGGACACAGTCTGTGGAATTTCTGAAATTCAAATCGAGACAGAGCATCAGCAATTTTATTATCCAATCCTGGAATGTGCGCTGCGCGGATGATGAAGTTCCCCAGCACGGATGCCCAAGTAAGGCGTCTTATAAACCTGTTAATAAATGGAATAGAGGAACGCCCTTTGTTGATAATGTGGACAGCTGCTTCATTGTCACAAAAGAAAATAATTTTCCTCCTGGACCAGGATTTCCCCCAGAGAAGACAAGCTATAACGATTGGGTATAATTCCATAAGCGCAGAGGAAGAAGCACTAGCTGGCAGAGATGACAATTCTTTTGGCCATACATCAGCAAACCACTGATTATCAAAGAACCCCCCCAAAACCCACGGAAGGAGCTGCATCTGTGAATAATCTAATGGCCAAAGATGATTCAGTATGGTCGTTATAGAAAAATGAAATGCCATTCCATTTCTCGAGCAGCAAAGACCAAAACCGGAGCTCTGATCTGCACCCTTCATCCAGAGTTACTGTGTCATGAAGCTTTTCAACTGACTTTGAGAGGTCGAGAAGCCTGGATATGAATGAGCGGCCCTGAGGAATCACGCGCATGGCGAAATTGAGATGACCTAGGAGGGAGAGCAAATCTCTTTTTGAAATGGACTTTGAAACCTGTTCCTTCATAATTTCTCTGATGCGGTTTAATTTCTCGAGAGGCAGGGAAGCTTGCATGAGGACACTGTCTAATTTGATACCTAGAAATTCGATGGCTTGGAGTGGACCTGAAGTTTTCTCCTCGGATAAGGGGACTCCCAGGTTTTTGAAAGTATCTTTAAGAGTGATGATTGCGTGGTCTGGCTTGGCATGAGGATAATCTACGAGCAAAAAATCGTCTAACAGGTGAAGCACGAAAGGCAGCTTGCAATTGTTTAAGAGAATCCAGCAGAGAGCTTCAGACAATGTGTCAAAGATTTTTTGGACTGCTGCGACACCCAAAAGTGAGCCTAACTGCAAAATAAAAATTTCTCTCTCCATTTCAATCACGCCGAACAGATGCCATTGGGAAGGGTGCAAAGGCATGACTTTAAACGCATCTGTGATGTCGGCCTTTGATAACCATGCTCTTCTACCTGCTTGTTTGATGAGCTTAATGGCATCGTCGATTGAGGCATAATACAGAGAGAACGGCGGGAGTGGAATGAGACTGTTAATACTTTGGACTTCATCATGATGAGGAGCTGATAAATCTATAATGAGACGCTTTTTACCAGAATATTTCCGGGTAGCCACACCTATGGGGTTTATGCGAGATACGGGGAAAGGGGATTTATCGAGAGGACCGATCATAAAACCCTTCCTGACTTCTTTTTCCAGCAGAGTGTCGACAACTTCAGGCTCTTTTAAAGCAGACTGCAGATTGTTACATGAAAAAGACAATTTAGGTAACCACAATAACCCAGCCATGAATCCCTGAACCAGTCCGGTAAGCAAATAATTGACAAAGCAGCGGTTCGGATGCTTCTTTAGAGCCTTGCCCAGCTGAGCCACGTTGACTGGGGTTGACGGTTTTATTTTTTCTTTTCCTTCCTCACAAGGCGGGTTCGTCGGGGGCACACAGACTTTGGATGACTGTCCCCGCAATAGCTGCAAGCATGAATATATTTACAATTTACAAACCTGCACACATTCTCATTGAAATTATGGCACATGGGAGTCCAAAAAGGTGTCACCTTAGTCTCATCGGATTGCGGGACTGCCGGCGGATGGACTATAGCCACGGATTTGGGACACATATTGGGAGAGTGCGAGAAAGAGCCACAAATGGAGCAGGAGAGAGCTTGGCGACCAGTGCAATGCCTGCTGATTAGAGCCAGGTCGACTACAGACCAGTCCAGTCTTTGGTTAAACCTCTGAATGAACATGGCGGCCTTGGCAGAGAATGATTTATGATATTCATAGAACAAGGTTCCACCGTATGTTAAGGCAAGATCTGCAATGATGGCCAGATAGGTGTCCAATTCTGCTCGACGGGATGGATAGACCTCACAGATTACATCTCTGAACACACCAAAAGCCACAGTAAATTCTGCTAGAGTCAAGGTCTTTGAAAGTCTAGGGTCACTATCCTTTAGCATCACAGACACATCACCACAATCTACCACACGCTTGTCACTAAAATCTGAGCACAGCAGGATTTTCACTAAATTGACATCATTACCTGCAAGGATCTGGTTTCTCAGATTGAAGGAGATGGCAGCAGCAGGAGGGTAGAATGGCACACCGGTGGAGATTGGGACTGCACTACCCAGAATCCTGCGCGGGACAGAGATACCGTCGAGGGGCGCCGGAGTGACGTCACTGGCCTGCGTCGCGGAAGAGGCAGCAGCAGCAGCAGCAGGTTCCCGGGATGTAAACACGGCGGCCTGGAACGCAGAGCTGGTAGATGGAACGGCGGCTTCTAGGGTCTGGATCCTTGAATTCATGCTGGAAAGGGAAGACTGAATAGAAGACAGCGCTGCCAGGATGGCGTCGTTTGCCGGAGCTGAGGAGGCGACTGCTGTGGCCGGGGCTCTGGCTCTTTTGGCCGGCGGCGGGGCAGCGGCTGGAGTCGGAGCGACTACTGAGTTCTGGGAGCAGTGTTTGCGCTTTGTCTGCGCTTTCCGAGGAGCGGCGGCAGAAGGAGCGGAGACAGGACGCTGAACTACAGGTGGAAACCCAGCGCAGTTCAGGAACAGCGCAAACAGTTCCCGGTGAGACGCTCCGACCGGAGCAGAAACATCATTACAGAACAGGAACTCTAACAGTTTAGGAATCGGCCAGTCATCGATTGATGGTACGATTTGGCCGGTACCCTTTCCTGCTAGGCGGGAGCTTCGACGGAGAGAAGAAGGAGCCCTCTCCTCGTCGATGGCTTCCTCTGATTCAGAGACTTGGTGAGGCTCCACCATGATGCCGTCGGATTGCCACGGGTCTTCATCATCGTGGACGAGGGGCGACGACATCGGGAGCAACAAGGTAAATACGAAAACGAGAAAAATGTTCTTCATGCGGGAGCTTGCGAAAGTGCCAGCAGCAGAGGAAGCAGGAAGGAGGGTCGGGCGAGAGCAGTTTAAATACCCCGCTCTAAATGCAATTTCCCAATAGGGAGCGGGCACGCAGAGTCAGCTGAGCCATCAGCTGATCTGCGCCGGCGATGACAGCTATGCAGTTAGAGCTTGACGTCGTGGCCTGCCAGAACTAACGCTACGCTCAATTTGTTGGGGCAGTTTGAGCTGACAGAATCAACGGAATGCAACCTGAGCCATATTGTGATGGGAATCCAGCCCAGATCACCTCAAATGAAGACACTGATGATTCTTTTGCTCATAAGTGCTTCTCTTTGGGGTTGTCTTGGTTGTGAAATACTCCACAAGTGTAGAGATTGCCAGTTCAATTTGTTTTCAGAAAAAACTGCAAAGTGCATTAGATTGTCACCAATATTCCCCTAACAAAAGCACAGACTTGACTTGTCAAAGCAGTAAGTGCTATTTGTTGGGGTAGTGTTGTTGACACCAGAAACCACGAGGGCAGCCATTCCAGATAATATACTGTTGGATGAGCAAAATCAATTTCAAACTTCTCTGCGAGTCACCGCTATTACCCTAACTGGAGCATTGACTTGACTGTTGAATTCAGTAAGTGCTACTTGTTGGGGCAGTTGTAACTGACACAATCAACCGAATATAAAAGGACTCAAATTCTTTATGGAATCCAACTCAGATCACCTCAAATGAAGACACTGATGATTCTTTTGTTCATAAGTGCTTCTCTTTGGGGTTGTCTTGGTTGTGAAATACTCCACAAGTGTAGAGATTTCCAGTTCAATTTGTTTTCAGGAAAAACTGCAAAGTGCATTTGTTTATCACCAATATTCCCCTAACACAAGCACAGACTTGACTTGTCAGAGCAGTAAGTGCTATTTGTTGGGGTAGTGTTGTTGACATCAGAAACCACGAGGGCAGCCATTCCAGATAATATACTGTTGGATGAGCAAAATCAATTTCAAACTTCTCTGCGAGTCACCGCTATTACCCTAACTGGAGCATTGACTTGACTGTTGAATTCAGTAAGTGCTACTTGTTGGGGCAGTTGTAACTGACACAATCAACCGAATATAAAAGGACTCAAATTCTTTATGGAATCCAACTCAGATCACCTCAAATGAAGACACTGATGATTCTTTTGCTCATAAGTGCTTCTCTTTGGGGTTGTCTTGGTTGTGACACATCTGCCATGGAAACATCTGCACATGGCTGATTAAAGAATCTAAAATGTTCTCCAACTATTGCATTTTAATTACTCGGTAAGAGATATACTCCATCTTAACTCACATCCTTGAGAGAAAATAAAGGAAAGTGCTTTCAAGTTGGGGTGTAGTTCTTCACTGAATTTCAACATGAATTTCTCCTTTGGGTTATTTCTTTCCTAAGCTGTGCCATCATACTCATTTTCTTTCCAAGTCATAGAATTCACATGCAGTGCTTTTTTTTCTCTTTTGTTCATAAATACCGATGAAAGTGCAGCTTGTAGCCACAAGTTGCATCAAAGAAGTGCATTGTGGTCTAACTATCCTCTCATCAAATGCTAATGGTGCTCATGAATTTACTGTGATTGTTTGCTCAAGATGTACAAAATTTGTGATTCATTGTCAGCCATTATCAAGACCGTTGAAACTTCCCGACAAAGAAGGTGGAGTGGGGTGGGAGTGGCTTCATTCAGATTTAAGGCAGGCAGATCTCTAGGAGAACATCCACTGCAATGGGGAGACATCACCGAAGAAGCTACATCATCTGGATCATCAACTTTTCTGCAAGTCACTATTATTACTCCAACTTGAGCATTGACTTGACTGCTGAATTCAGTAAGTGCTACTTGTTGGGGCAGTTTGAGCTGACAGAATCAACGGAATGCAACCTGAGCCATATTGTGATGGGAATCCAGCCCAGATCACCTCAAATTAAGACACTGATGATTCTTTTGCTCATAAGTGCTTCTCTTTGGGGTTGTCTTGGTTGTGAAATACTCCACAAGTGTAGAGATTGCCAGTTCAATTTGTTTTCAGAAAAAACTGCAAAGTGCATTAGATTGTCACCAATATTCCCCTAACAAAAGCACAGACTTGACTTGTCAAAGCAGTAAGTGCTATTTGTTGGGGTAGTGTTGTTGACATCAGAAACCACGAGGGCAGCCATTCCAGATAATATACTGTTGGATGAGCAAAATCAATTTCAAACTTCTCTGCGAGTCACCGCTATTACCCTAACTGGAGCATTGACTTGACTGTTGAATTCAGTAAGTGCTACTTGTTGGGGCAGTTGTAACTGACACAATCAACCGAATATAAAAGGACTCAAATTCTTTATGGAATCCAACTCAGATCACCTCAAATGAAGACACTGATGATTCTTTTGCTCATAAGTGCTTCTCTCTGGGGTTGTCTTGGTTGTGAAATACTCCACAAGTGTAGAGATTTCCAGTTCAATTTATTTCAGGAAAAACAGCAAAGTGCATTTGTTTATCACCAATATTCCCCTAACACAAGCACAGACTTGACTTGTCAGAGCAGTAAGTGCTATTTGTTGGGGTAGTGTTGTTGACATCAGAAACCACGAGGGCAGCCATTCCAGATAATATACTGTTGGATGAGCAAAATCAATTTCAAACTTCTCTGCGAGTCACCGCTATTACCCTAACTGGAGCATTGACTTGACTGTTGAATTCAGTAAGTGCTACTTGTTGGGGCAGTTGTAACTGACACAATCAACCGAATATAAAAGGACTCAAATTCTTTATGGAATCCAACTCAGATCACCTCAAATGAAGACACTGATGATTCTTTTGCTCATAAGTGCTTCTCTCTGGGGTTGTCTTGGTTGTGAAATACTCCACAAGTGTAGAGATTTCCAGTTCAATTTATTTCAGGAAAAACAGCAAAGTGCATTTGTTTATCACCAATATTCCCCTAACACAAGCACAGACTTGACTTGTCAGAGCAGTAAGTGCTATTTGTTGGGGTAGTGTTGTTGACATCAGAAACCACGAGGGCAGCCATTCCAGATAATATACTGTTGGATGAGCAAAATCAATTTCAAACTTCTCTGCGAGTCACCGCTATTACCCTAACTGGAGCATTGACTTGACTGTTGAATTCAGTAAGTGCTACTTGTTGGGGCAGTTGTAACTGACACAATCAACCGAATATAAAAGGACTCAAATTCTTTATGGAATCCAACTCAGATCACCTCAAATGAAGACACTGATGATTCTTTTGCTCATAAGTGCTTCTCTTTGGGGTTGTCTTGGTTGTGACACATCTGCCATGGAAACATCTGCACATGGCTGATTAAAGAATCTAAAATGTTCTCCAACTATTGCATTTTAATTACTCGGTAAGAGATATACTCCATCTTAACTCACATCCTTGAGAGAAAATAAAGGAAAGTGCTTTCAAGTTGGGGTGTAGTTCTTCACTGAATTTCAACATGAATTTCTCCTTTGGGTTATTTCTTTCCTAAGCTGTGCCATCATACTCATTTTCTTTCCAAGTCATAGAATTCACATGCAGTGCTTTTTTTTCTCTTTTGTTCATAAATACCGATGAAAGTGCAGCTTGTAGCCACAAGTTGCATCAAAGAAGTGCATTGTGGTCTAACTATCCTCTCATCAAATGCTAATGGTGCTCATGAATTTACTGTGATTGTTTGCTCAAGATGTACAAAATTTGTGATTCATTGTCAGCCATTATCAAGACCGTTGAAACTTCCCGACAAAGAAGGTGGAGTGGGGTGGGAGTGGCTTCATTCAGATTTAAGGCAGGCAGATCTCTAGGAGAACATCCACTGCAATGGGGAGACATCACCGAAGAAGCTACATCATCTGGATCATCAACTTTTCTGCAAGTCACTATTATTACTCCAACTTGAGCATTGACTTGACTGCTGAATTCAGTAAGTGCTACTTGTTGGGGCAGTTTGAGCTGACAGAATCAACGGAATGCAACCTGAGCCATATTGTGATGGGAATCCAGCCCAGATCACCTCAAATTAAGACACTGATGATTCTTTTGCTCATAAGTGCTTCTCTTTGGGGTTGTCTTGGTTGTGAAATACTCCACAAGTGTAGAGATTGCCAGTTCAATTTGTTTTCAGAAAAAACTGCAAAGTGCATTAGATTGTCACCAATATTCCCCTAACAAAAGCACAGACTTGACTTGTCAAAGCAGTAAGTGCTATTTGTTGGGGTAGTGTTGTTGACATCAGAAACCACGAGGGCACCCATTCCAGATAATATACTGTTGGATGAGCAAAATCAATTTCAAACTTCTCTGCGAGTCACCGCTATTACCCTAACTGGAGCATTGACTTGACTGTTGAATTCAGTAAGTGCTACTTGTTGGGGCAGTTGTAACTGACACAATCAACCGAATATAAAAGGACTCAAATTCTTTATGGAATCCAACTCAGATCACCTCAAATGAAGACACTGATGATTCTTTTGCTCATAAGTGCTTCTCTCTGGGGTTGTCTTGGTTGTGAAATACTCCACAAGTGTAGAGATTTCCAGTTCAATTTATTTCAGGAAAAACAGCAAAGTGCATTTGTTTATCACCAATATTCCCCTAACACAAGCACAGACTTGACTTGTCAGAGCAGTAAGTGCTATTTGTTGGGGTAGTGTTGTTGACATCAGAAACCACGAGGGCAGCCATTCCAGATAATATACTGTTGGATGAGCAAAATCAATTTCAAACTTCTCTGCGAGTCACCGCTATTACCCTAACTGGAGCATTGACTTGACTGTTGAATTCAGTAAGTGCTACTTGTTGGGGCAGTTGTAACTGACACAATCAACCGAATATAAAAGGACTCAAATTCTTTATGGAATCCAACTCAGATCACCTCAAATGAAGACACTGATGATTCTTTTGCTCATAAGTGCTTCTCTTTGGGGTTGTCTTGGTTGTGACACATCTGCCATGGAAACATCTGCACATGGCTGATTGAAGAATCTAAAATGTTCTCCAACTATTGCATTTTAATTACTCGGTAAGAGATATACTCCATCTTAACTCACATCCTTGAGAGAAAATAAAGGAAAGTGCTTTCAAGTTGGGGTGTAGTTCTTCACTGAATTTCAACATGAATTTCTCCTTTGGGTTATTTCTTTCCTAAGCTGTGCCATCATACTCATTTTCTTTCCAAGTCATAGAATTCACATGCAGTGCTTTTTTTTCTCTTTTGTTCATAAATACCGATGAAAGTGCAGCTTGTAGCCACAAGTTGCATCAAAGAAGTGCATTGTGGTCTAACTATCCTCTCATCAAATGCTAATGGTGCTCATGAATTTACTGTGATTGTTTGCTCAAGATGTACAAAATTTGTGATTCATTGTCAGCCATTATCAAGACCGTTGAAACTTCCCGACAAAGAAGGTGGAGTGGGGTGGGAGTGGCTTCATTCAGATTTAAGGCAGGCAGATCTCTAGGAGAACATCCACTGCAATGGGGAGACATCACCGAAGAAGCTACATCATCTGGATCATCAACTTTTCTGCAAGTCACTATTATTACTCCAACTTGAACATTGACTTGACTGCTGAATTCAGTAAGTGCTACTTGTTGGGGCAGTTTGAGCTGACAGAATCAACGGAATGCAACCTGAGCCATATTGTGATGGGAATCCAGCCCAGATCACCTCAAATTAAGACACTGATGATTCTTTTGCTCATAAGTGCTTCTCTTTGGGGTTGTCTTGGTTGTGAAATACTCCACAAGTGTAGAGATTGCCAGTTCAATTTGTTTTCAGAAAAAACTGCAAAGTGCATTAGATTGTCACCAATATTCCCCTAACAAAAGCACAGACTTGACTTGTCAAAGCAGTAAGTGCTATTTGTTGGGGTAGTGTTGTTGACATCAGAAACCACGAGGGCACCCATTCCAGATAATATACTGTTGGATGAGCAAAATCAATTTCAAACTTCTCTGCGAGTCACCGCTATTACCCTAACTGGAGCATTGACTTGACTGTTGAATTCAGTAAGTGCTACTTGTTGGGGCAGTTGTAACTGACACAATCAACCGAATATAAAAGGACTCAAATTCTTTATGGAATCCAACTCAGATCACCTCAAATGAAGACACTGATGATTCTTTTGCTCATAAGTGCTTCTCTCTGGGGTTGTCTTGGTTGTGAAATACTCCACAAGTGTAGAGATTTCCAGTTCAATTTATTTCAGGAAAAACAGCAAAGTGCATTTGTTTATCACCAATATTCCCCTAACACAAGCACAGACTTGACTTGTCAGAGCAGTAAGTGCTATTTGTTGGGGTAGTGTTGTTGACATCAGAAACCACGAGGGCAGCCATTCCAGATAATATACTGTTGGATGAGCAAAATCAATTTCAAACTTCTCTGCGAGTCACCGCTATTACCCTAACTGGAGCATTGACTTGACTGTTGAATTCAGTAAGTGCTACTTGTTGGGGCAGTTGTAACTGACACAATCAACCGAATATAAAAGGACTCAAATTCTTTATGGAATCCAACTCAGATCACCTCAAATGAAGACACTGATGATTCTTTTGCTCATAAGTGCTTCTCTTTGGGGTTGTCTTGGTTGTGACACATCTGCCATGGAAACATCTGCACATGGCTGATTGAAGAATCTAAAATGTTCTCCAACTATTGCATTTTAATTACTCGGTAAGAGATATACTCCATCTTAACTCACATCCTTGAGAGAAAATAAAGGAAAGTGCTTTCAAGTTGGGGTGTAGTTCTTCACTGAATTTCAACATGAATTTCTCCTTTGGGTTATTTCTTTCCTAAGCTGTGCCATCATACTCATTTTCTTTCCAAGTCATAGAATTCACATGCAGTGCTTTTTTTTCTCTTTTGTTCATAAATACCGATGAAAATGCAGCTTGTAGCCACAAGTTGCATCAAAGAAGTGCATTGTGGTCTAACTATCCTCTCATCAAATGCTAATGGTGCTCATGAATTTACTGTGATTGTTTGCTCAAGATGTACAAAATTTGTGATTCATTGTCAGCCATTATCAAGACCGTTGAAACTTCCCGACAAAGAAGGTGGAGTGGGGTGGGAGTGGCTTCATTCAGATTTAAGGCAGGCAGATCTCTGGGAGAACATCCACTGCAATGGGGAGACATCACCGAAGAAGCTACATCATCTGGATCATCAACTTTTCTGCAAGTCACTATTATTACTCCAACTTGAGCATTGACTTGACTGCTGAATTCAGTAAGTGCTACTTGTTGGGGCAGTTTGAGCTGACAGAATCAACGGAATGCAACCTGAGCCATATTGTGATGGGAATCCAGCCCAGATCACCTCAAAT
The DNA here is from genome assembly GCF_045865225.1 of Trachurus japonicus. Taxonomy (NCBI): domain Eukaryota; kingdom Metazoa; phylum Chordata; class Actinopteri; order Carangiformes; family Carangidae; genus Trachurus; species Trachurus japonicus. Next base: position 7,443,235 of record NC_140917.1, on the reverse strand, counting down.
GAAGACACTGATGATTCTTTTGCTCATAAGTGCTTCTCTTTGGGGTTGTCTTGGTTGTGAAATACTCCACAAGTGTAGAGATTGCCAGTTCAATTTGTTTTCAGAAAAAACTGCAAAGTGCATTAGATTGTCACCAATATTCCCCTAACAAAAGCACAGACTTGACTTGTCAAAGCAGTAAGTGCTATTTGTTGGGGTAGTGTTGTTGACATCAGAAACCACGAGGGCAGCCATTCCAGATAATATACTGTTGGATGAGCAAAATCAATTTCAAACTTCTCTGCGAGTCACCGCTATTACCCTAACTGGAGCATTGACTTGACTGTTGAATTCAGTAAGTGCTACTTGTTGGGGCAGTTGTAACTGACACAATCAACCGAATATAAAAGGACTCAAATTCTTTATGGAATCCAACTCAGATCACCTCAAATGAAGACACTGATGATTATTTTGCTCATAAGTGCTTCTCTTTGGGGTTGTCTTGGTTGTGAAATACTCCACAAGTGTAGAGATTTCCAGTTCAATTTGTTTTCAGGAAAAACAGCAAAGTGCATTTCTTTGTCACCAATATTCCCCTAACACAAGCACAGACTTGACTTGTCAGAGCAGTAAGTGCTATTTGTTGGGGTAGTGTTGTTGATATCAGAAACCACACGGGCAGCCATTCCAGATAATATACTGTTGGATGAGCAAAATCAATTTCAAACTTCTCTGCGAGTCACCGCTATTACCCTAACTGGAGCATTGACTTGACTGTTGAATTCAGTAAGTGCTACTTGTTGGGGCAGTTGTAACTGACACAATCAACCGAATATAAAAGGACTCAAATTCTTTATGGAATCCAACTCAGATCACCTCAAATGAAGACACTGATGATTCTTTTGCTCATAAGTGCTTCTCTTTGGGGTTGTCTTGGTTGTGACACATCTGCCATGGAAACATCTGCACATGGCTGATTGAAGAATCTAAAATGTTCTCCAACTATTGCATTTTAATTACTCGGTAAGAGATATACTCCATCTTAACTCACATCCTTGAGAGAAAATAAAGGAAAGTGCTTTCAAGTTGGGGTGTAGTTCTTCACTGAATTTCAACATGAATTTCTCCTTTGGGTTATTTCTTTCCTAAGCTGTGCCATCATACTCATTTTCTTTCCAAGTCATAGAATTCACATGCAGTGCTTTTTTTTCTCTTTTGTTCATAAATACCGATGAAAGTGCAGCTTGTAGCCACAAGTTGCATCAAAGAAGTGCATTGTGGTCTAACTATCCTCTCATCAAATGCTAATGGTGCTTATGAATTTACTGTGATTGTTTGCTCAAGATGTACAAAATTTGTGATTCATTGTCAGCCATTATCAAGACCGTTGAAACTTCCCGACAAAGAAGGTGGAGTGGGGTGGGAGTGGCTTCATTCAGATTTAAGGCAGGCAGATCTCTGGGAGAACATCCACTGCAATGGGGAGACATCACCGAAGAAGCTACATCATCTGGATCATCAACTTTTCTGCAAGTCACTATTATTACTCCAACTTGAGCATTGACTTGACTGCTGAATTCAGTAAGTGCTACTTGTTGGGGCAGTTTGAGCTGACAGAATCAACGGAATGCAACCTGAGCCATATTGTGATGGGAATCCAGCCCAGATCACCTCAAATGAAGACACTGATGATTCTTTTGCTCATAAGTGCTTCTCTTTGGGGTTGTCTTGGTTGTGAAATACTCCACAAGTGTAGAGATTGCCAGTTCAATTTGTTTTCAGAAAAAACTGCAAAGTGCATTAGATTGTCACCAATATTCCCCTAACAAAAGCACAGACTTGACTTGTCAAAGCAGTAAGTGCTATTTGTTGGGGTAGTGTTGTTGACATCAGAAACCACGAGGGCAGCCATTCCAGATAATATACTGTTGGATGAGCAAAATCAATTTCAAACTTCTCTGCGAGTCACCGCTATTACCCTAACTGGAGCATTGACTTGACTGTTGAATTCAGTAAGTGCTACTTGTTGGGGCAGTTGTAACTGACACAATCAACCGAATATAAAAGGACTCAAATTCTTTATGGAATCCAACTCAGATCACCTCAAATGAAGACACTGATGATTATTTTGCTCATAAGTGCTTCTCTTTGGGGTTGTCTTGGTTGTGAAATACTCCACAAGTGTAGAGATTTCCAGTTCAATTTGTTTTCAGGAAAAACAGCAAAGTGCATTTCTTTGTCACCAATATTCCCCTAACACAAGCACAGACTTGACTTGTCAGAGCAGTAAGTGCTATTTGTTGGGGTAGTGTTGTTGATATCAGAAACCACACGGGCAGCCATTCCAGATAATATACTGTTGGATGAGCAAAATCAATTTCAAACTTCTCTGCGAGTCACCGCTATTACCCTAACTGGAGCATTGACTTGACTGTTGAATTCAGTAAGTGCTACTTGTTGGGGCAGTTGTAACTGACACAATCAACCAAATATAAAAGGACTCAAATTCTTTATGGAATCCAACTCAGATCACCTCAAATGAAGACACTGATGATTCTTTTGCTCATAAGTGCTTCTCTTTGGGGTTGTCTTGGTTGTGACACATCTGCCATGGAAACATCTGCACATGGCTGATTGAAGAATCTAAAATGTTCTCCAACTATTGCATTTTAATTACTCGGTAAGAGATATACTCCATCTTAACTCACATCCTTGAGAGAAAATAAAGGAAAGTGCTTTCAAGTTGGGGTGTAGTTCTTCACTGAATTTCAACATGAATTTCTCCTTTGGGTTATTTCTTTCCTAAGCTGTGCCATCATACTCATTTTCTTTCCAAGTCATAGAATTCACATGCAGTGCTTTTTTTTCTCTTTTGTTCATAAATACCGATGAAAGTGCAGCTTGTAGCCACAAGTTGCATCAAAGAAGTGCATTGTGGTCTAACTATCCTCTCATCAAATGCTAATGGTGCTTATGAATTTACTGTGATTGTTTGCTCAAGATGTACAAAATTTGTGATTCATTGTCAGCCATTATCAAGACCGTTGAAACTTCCCGACAAAGAAGGTGGAGTGGGGTGGGAGTGGCTTCATTCAGATTTAAGGCAGGCAGATCTCTGGGAGAACATCCACTGCAATGGGGAGACATCACCGAAGAAGCTACATCATCTGGATCATCAACTTTTCTGCAAGCCACTATTATTACTCCAACTTGAGCATTGACTTGACTGCTGAATTCAGTAAGTGCTACTTGTTGGGGCAGTTTGAGCTGACAGAATCAACGGAATGCAACCTGAGCCATATTGTGATGGGAATCCAGCCCAGATCACCTCAAATGAAGACACTGATGATTCTTTTGCTCATAAGTGCTTCTCTTTGGGGTTGTCTTGGTTGTGAAATACTCCACAAGTGTAGAGATTGCCAGTTCAATTTGTTTTCAGAAAAAACTGCAAAGTGCATTAGATTGTCACCAATATTCCCCTAACAAAAGCACAGACTTGACTTGTCAAAGCAGTAAGTGCTATTTGTTGGGGTAGTGTTGTTGACATCAGAAACCACGAGGGCAGCCATTCCAGATAATATACTGTTGGATGAGCAAAACCAATTTCAGACTTCTCTGCGAGTCACCGCTATTACCCTAACTGGAGCATTGACTTGACTGTTGAATTCAGTAAGTGCTACTTGTTGGGGCAGTTGTAACTGACACAATCCACCGAATGCAAAAGGACTCAAATTCTTTATGGAATCCAACTCAGATCACCTCAAATGAAGACACTGATGATTATTTTGTTCATAAGTGCTTCTCTTTGGGGTTGTCTTGGTTGTGAAATACTCCACAAGTGTAGAGATTTCCAGTTCAATTTGTTTTCAGGAAAAACAGCAAAGTGCATTTGTTTGTCACCAATATTCCCCTAACACAAGCACAGACTTGACTTGTCAGAGCAGTAAGTGCTATTTGTTGGGGTAGTGTTGTTGATATCAGAAACCACACGGGCAGCCATTCCAGATAATATACTGTTGGATGAGCAAAATCAATTTCAAACTTCTCTGCGAGTCACCGCTATTACCCTGACTGGAGCATTGACTTGACTGTTGAATTCAGTAAGTGCTACTTGTTGGGGCAGTTGTAACTGACACAATCAACCGAATATAAAAGGACTCAAATTCTTTATGGAATCCAACTCAGATCACCTCAAATGAAGACACTGATGATTCTTTTGCTCATAAGTGCTTCTCTTTGGGGTTGTCTTGGTTGTGACACATCTGCCATGGAAACATCTGCACATGGCTGATTGAAGAATCTAAAATGTTCTCCAACTATTGCATTTTAATTACTCGGTAAGAGATATACTCCATCTTAACTCACATCCTTGAGAGAAAATAAAGGAAAGTGCTTTCAAGTTGGGGTGTAGTTCTTCACTGAATTTCAACATGAATTTCTCCTTTGGGTTATTTCTTTCCTAAGCTGTGCCATCATACTCATTTTCTTTCCAAGTCATAGAATTCACATGCAGTACTTGTTTTTCTCTTTTGTTCATAAATACCGATGAAAGTGCAGCTTGTAGCCACAAGTTGCATCAAAGAAGTGCATTGTGGTCTAACTATCCTCTCATCAAATGCTAATGGTGCTCATGAATTTACTGTGATTGTTTGCTCAAGATGTACAAAATTTGTGATTCATTGTCAGCCATTATCAAGACCGTTGAAACTTCCCGACAAAGAAGGTGGAGTGGGGTGGGAGTGGCTTCATTCAGATTTAAGGCAGGCAGATCTCTGGGAGAACATCCACTGCAATGGGGAGACATCACCGAAGAAGCTACATCATCTGGATCATCAACTTTTCTGCAAGTCACTATTATTACTCCAACTTGAGCATTGACTTGACTGCTGAATTCAGTAAGTGCTACTTGTTGGGGCAGTTTGAGCTGACAGAATCAACGGAATGCAACCTGAGCCATATTGTGATGGGAATCCAGCCCAGATCACCTCAAATGAAGACACTGATGATTCTTTTGTTCATAAGTGCTTCTCTTTGGGGTTGTCTTGGTTGTGAAATACTCCACAAGTGTAGAGATTTCCAGTTCCATGCTGTTTTCAGGAAAAACAGCAAGGTGCATTAGATTGTCACCAATATTCCCCTAAAACAAGCACAGACTTGACTTGTCAAAGCAGTAAGTGCTATTTGTTGGGGTAGTGTTGTTGATATCAGAAACCACAAGGGCAGCCATTCCAGATAATATACTGTTGGATGAGCAAAATCAATTTAAAACTTCTCTGCAAGTCACCGCTATTACCCTAACTGGAGCATTGACTTGACTGTTGAATTCAGTAAGTGCTACTTGTTGGGGCAGTTGTAACTGACACAATCAACCGAATATAAAAGGAATCAAATTCTTTATGGAATCCAACTCAGATCACCTCAAATGAAGACACTGATGATTCTTTTGTTCATAAGTGCTTCTCTTTGGGGTTGTCTTGGTTGTAACACATCTGCCATGGAAACATCTGCACATGGCTGATTGAAGAATCTAAAATGTTCTCCAACAATTGCATTTTAATTACTCGGTAAGAGATATACTCCATCTTAACTCACATCCTTGAGAGAAAATAAAGGAAAGTGCTTTCAAGTTGGGGTGTAGTTCTTCGCTGAATTTCAACATGAATTTCTCTTTTGGGTTATTTCTTTCCTAAGCTGTGCCATCATACTCATTTTCTTTCCAAGTCATAGAATTCACATGCAGTGCTTTTTTTTCTCTTTTTTTCATAAATACTGATGAAAGTGCAGCTTGTAGCCACAAGTTGCATCAAAGAAGTGAATTGTGGTCTAACTATCCATCCATCCATCCATCCATTGTCCGCCGCTTATCCGAGTCCGGGTCGCGGGGGCAGCAGTCGGAGCAGGGATCCCCAGACTTCCCTCTCCCCGGACACTTCCTTCAGCTCTTCCGGGGGGACCCCAAGGCGTTCCCAGGCCAGCCGAGTGACGTAGTCACCCCAGCGTGTCCTGGGTCTTCCTCGGGGCCTCCTCCCGGTGGCACATGCCCGGAACACCTCACGAGGGAGGCTTCCAGGGGGCATCCTATACAGGTGCCCGAGCCACCTCAGCTGACTCCTCTCGATGTGGAGGAGCAGCGGCTCTACTCCGAGCTCCTCTCGGGTGACAGAGCTCCTCACCCTATCTCTAAGGGAGCGCCCCGCCACCCTGCGGAGGAAACTCATTTCGGCCGCTTGTATCCGGGATCCTGTCCTTTCGGTCATGACCCAGAGTTCATGACCATAGGTGAGGGTGGGAACGTAGATCGACCGGTAAATCGAGAGCTTTGCCTTTCGGCTCAGCTCCTTCTTCACCACGACGGACCGATACAATGACCACATTACTGCGGTCGCCGCACCGATCCGCCTGTCAATCTCCGTTCTCCCCTCACTCGTGAACAAGACCCCAAGATACTTAAACTCCTCCACCTGAGGCAGGAACTCTCCCCCGACCTGGAGGGTGCAAGCCACCTTTTTCCGGTCGAGAACCATGGCCTCGGACTTAGAGGTGCTGATTCTCATCCCAGCTGCTTCACACTCGGCTGCAAACCGCCCCAGTGCATGCTGAAGGTCCTGGCTCGAGGGAGCCAACAAGACCACATCATCCGCAAAAAGCAGAGATGAAATCAAGTGGCTCCCGAACCGTACCCCCTCCGGCACTTGGCTGCGCCTAGAAATTCTGTCCATAAAAATAATGAACAGAACCAAGAACACAAAGGGCAGCCCTGCCGGAGTCCAACACGCACCGGGAACAGGTCTGACTTACTGCCGGCCATGCGAACCAAGCTCCTGCTCCGGTCGTACAGGGACCGTACAGCCCTCAGCAGAGGGCCTCCGATCCCATACTCTCGGAGCACCTCCCACAGGATGCCACGTGGGACATGGTCGAAAGCCTTCTCCAGATCCACAAAACACATGTGGACTGGTTGGGCAAACTCCCATGCGCCCTCGAGCACCCTGCGGAGGGTGTAGAGCTGGTCCAGCGTTCCACGGCCAGGGCGAAAACCGCATTGTTCCTCCTGAATCCGAGGTTCGACTATCGGCCGCATTCTCCTCTCCAGCACCCTGGAATAGACTTTCCCCGGGAGGCTGAGGAGTGTGATCCCCCGGTAGTTGGAACACACCCTCTGGTCCCCCTTTTTGAAGAGAGGGACCACCACCCCGGTCTGCCAGTCCAGAGGCACTGTCCCCGACTGCCACGCGATGCTGCAGAGGCGTGTCAGCCACGACAGCCCCGCAACATCCAGAGACTTGAGGTACTCAGGGCGGATCTCATCCACCCCCGGTGCCTTGCCACTGAGGAGCTTCCGGACTACCTCAGTGACTTCAGCTTGGGTGATGAATGAATCGACCTCTGAGTCCTCAGCCTCTGCTTCCTCGATGGAAGGAGTGTCAGTGGGATTGAGGAGATCCTCGAAGTATTCCTTCCACCGCCCGACGATATCCCCAGTCGAGGTCAACAGCTCCCCTCCTCCACTGTAAACAGTGTTGGCGGAGCACTGCTTCCCCTTCCTGAGGCGCCGGATGGTTTGCCAGAATTTCCTCGAGGCCGACCGGTAGTCCTCCTCCATGGCCTCCCCGAACTTTTCCCAGACCCGAGTTTTTGCTTCCGCGACCGCCCGGGCTGCCGTCCGCTTGGCCTGCCGGTACCCGTCAGCTGCCTCGGGGGTCCCCCGAGCTAGCCAGGCTCGGTAGGACTCCTTCTTCAGCTTGACGGCATCCCTTACTTCCGGTGTCCACCACCGGGTTCGGGGATTGCCGCCGCGACAGGCGCCGGAGACCTTACGGCCGCAGCTCCGGATGGCCGCGTCAACAATGGAAGTGGAGAACATGGTCCATTCGGACTCAATGTCTCCGGCCTCCCTCGGAATCTGGTCAAAGCTCTCCCGGAGATGGGAGTTGAAGACCTCCCTGACAGGGGAATCTGCCAGACGTTCCCAGCAGATCCTCACGATACGCTTGGGTCTTCCAGGTCTGACCGGCTTCCTCCCCTGCCAGCGGATCCAACTCACCACCAGGTGGTGATCAGTTGACAGCTCAGCCCCTCTCTTCACCCGAGTGTCCAAGACATACAGCCGGAGGTCAGATGACACGACTACAAAGTCGATCATTGACCTCCGTCCTAGGGTGTTCTGGTGCCACGTGCACTGATGGACACCCTTATGCTCGAACATGGTGTTTGTTATGGACAGACTGTGGCTAGCACAGAAGTCCAGCAACAGAACACCGCTCGGGTTCAGATCGGGGAGGCCGTTCCTCCCAATCACACCTCTCCAGGTAACACTGTCGCTGCCCACGTGAGCGTTGAAGTCCCCCAACAGAACGATGGAGTCCCCAGTTGGGGCACTTTCCAGCACCCCTCCCAGGGCCTCCAGGAAGGCCGGGTACTCTGCACTGCCGTTTGGCCCGTAGGCCGAAACGACAGTGAGAGACCTATCCCCGACTCGAAGGCGCAGGGAAGCGACCCTCTCGTTAAGTGGGGAGAACTCCAACACATGGCGGCTGAGCTGGGGAGCTATGAGCAAGCCCACACCAGCTCGTCGCCTCTCACCATGGGCAACTCCAGAGTGGAAGAGAGTCCAACCTCTCTCAAGGAGTTGGGTTCCAGAGCCCAGGCTGTGCGTGGAGGTGAGCCCGACTATCTCTAGTCGATACCTCTCAGCCTCCCGCACAAGCTCAGGCTCTTTCCCCCCCAGCAAGGTGACATTCCATGTCCCTAAAGCCAGAGTCGTCATCCGGGGATTGGGTCGCCGGGGCCCCCGCCCACGGCTGTCACCCATATCACACGTTCCTTATGTACCCTCCTGCGGGTGGTGGGCCTACGGGAGGGCGGGCCCACGTTGCTCGTTCGGGTCCCGTGGGCCAAGACCCGGCCATCAGACGCTCGCCTGCAAGCCCCAACCCCAGGCCTGGCTCCAGGGTGGGGCCCCGGTAACGCCAGTCCGGGCGACGTACACGTCCTTGCTGTTACTTTTTTCATAAGGGGGCTTTGAACCGCTCTTTGTCTGACCCGTCGCCTAGGACCTGTTTGCCTTGGGAGACCCTACCAGGGGCATTAAGCCCCGGACAACATAGCTCCTAGGATCATTCGGGTGCTCAAACCCCTCCACCACGGTAAGGTGGCGGTTCAAGGAGGGGGGTCTAACTATCCTCTCATCAAATGTTAATGGTGCTCATGAATTTACTGTGATTGTTTGCTCAAGATGTACAAAATTTGTGATTCATTGTCAGCCATTAGATTCATTGTCAGCCATTCCAGATAATATACTGTTGAATGAGCAAAATCAATTTCAAACTTCTCGACTTCCCGCTATTACCCTAACTGGAGCATTGAGACTGGAGCAAAGAGAGTGGAGTGTGTCGCTCACCTGGTAGAGCACCTCCCCTTATAATCAATAGTCTTGCTCCTGTGTGGGATCGAATCCCTCCATAAATCTATGAGTTTGGATAATGCAGTTTCTTTTCCCATCATTATGATCACTCTGTCAAAGTTCAACGTATATATATATATATATATATATGGCCTCTCTCTATCAAAAATGCCAGGGCCTATTTTTGGTCCCAGTCCGCCACTGAATGCTGTTAAAATCATGAATTATTTTAACAGCATTTGTATAGTAATGATTCCGTTTTGATCCATAAGCGGTTGATTCCTACTATATCCGTAATCACTACTGTATAAGCTGTTTCCATTGTATTTTGATTGGTTAAAACAGCCTTCCCATTTTACCTTACATCGCCACAGTCTATGGATGTGGCATATTACACGTGCATTGCGTCACTTGGTTGCGTGTGTAGATCAGATGCGTGTGTAGATCAGATCAGTGCCTCCGACCCGGTGTCCCAGCTCTTGTCTCTGCGGCACCGCCACACAAACGTCACCGGCTTCTTTGAAAACAAATGCACATGGATTATGAGGGTTAGAAAAACAGGGAAAGAGTGACCAGACTTGCAGAGTTCCCATTTATCAGTCCTATATTCAATGGTATAATATTCTACATAAATGTGATGAATAGCAGGAAGTCAATGAGTCCAGTTGTTTGTGACTTGTAACATTTGTTATTTAAGCTGTGTAAAGTTTTGTTATAGTTAAACTCTTTTGCAGGAAATTAAAAACAAATAGAGTTGAGTTTAACTTCACAACAGCCTCAAGAGAGTTCAACTTCGATTCCAGCAAATTAAGAAAACCCATCAAACGTGCTGCAAATATAACCTGAATATAGATTTTTTTTGTGTTTTTAGTGATGAAGTTACTGTTTCCTGTCACGTCTCTGCTCCTTCAGAGGAGGAGGTGGGGGTGGGTTGTGTATGTATATCTCTCACCCTTCACATACAATACATGTTAGCTGCCACTTCAGCTCATCACTGTTATTTCACACAGACGTAAGAGGCCGGTGTTGTTCCCAGGTGAGAAAGCACCAAAACTGTGTCAGAGCTAAATATATAAATATATATATACTGACAGTCACTCCTCCTTAAGATGAAGGAAGAATCTATCTGCAGCCTGAACATACAGTACAGTACCTGTGTATGATCAGTGTTACTCACTACAGTTTAGACCCAGAGGAGAGAAGCTGTAATTCAGCCTGACTTTGATTTGCACTCGTGAGCGGCGTGCATAACCAGATTCTCCTCCAGGCTGAAGGAGAAGGCAGGTTTTTATTCATTTATTTATCTATTTATTTACTTTTTGGATCCTCAGTCTCCCAGGCACAATCAGTCAACACCGATCAATCCTCAGCTCGGTCCGCAGAGGAAAAAAAAGCTTGCATCTTGTGAAAGAGAAAGTGCGTTTTGGAAATTTTAAGCGCCATGTTTTGTTTTTTTTTCTCTAATAACTTTCAACGTCTCTGAAGATGAGAATATTTGGAGCTGGAGATTATTCCTATTAAAGCGCTCACGCCACAGGTAGTGTAGGGTTGTCGTCTACAATCCCCCAGCCCCTCTCAGGGGGAGGAAGAGGAGGGGAACCAAACGTGGCGTGCGTCTCGTCTGGCGTGCATGCCAAGGCGTTTCTAATGAGGCAGATGGCTTCAACAACTCTCTCCAGCTTGACTGTGATTTCACCATGTGGAGGGAGCTCAGAGCGGCTTTAATCACCGAACGTGACAAGGTCCGGGAGCAGCGAGGCAGAGTGTTGTGTAAGTGGACCGACACATTTTGTAAATTCAATATCAGTGTCAATTTTTCACCTTGTTTACTGTGTCTCCTCTTCCATAAGTTATTATTAATCCACTCCGCTCTTCGTCTTCCCTCGCTCCGTCTCTCTGTCTTTCTACATATTATTTGCTCTGCCTCTCGTTCACTCTCTCTCTCTCCATCTTCTTCCATCTCTCTGTTAAGGAATTTTACACCAGCTCTGGGTTTTAATTTATTCATTTCTCTTGGGTCCGGGTAAAGAAATGATATGTAAATGACTTCCTTATGTGTAGGAGGATTTGTATTCTGGTGTGTGTGTGTATGTTTCTGCTTGAACAATCCCAACATGCATACACATTTATTAAAAGTGGAAATTAGTCAATTAGGGTGCAGTTTGCACATTTGAAAATTTAATCCAAGGCCTTTGATTTAAAGGTTTATTTATGTACTGTGTGTGTGTGTGTGTGTGTGTGTGTGTGTGTGTGTGTGTGTGTGTGTTAAAGCTCCATGTTTTACACTTTTTCTGTGTTTTATTTTGAAATGTTAATCCGCAGGAAGAAATATTTGTGGTTTTAAGAGGCAGTGTAGTTTTACATCTCCTCTCTCAGCTTCTCTCTGGAGCTCTAGTAACAACAGGTTGGTGTCAGCCAATCAGAAGAGACTCTGAGCCTTTCTTTTGATTGGCTGACTGTTTTCTGATTGATCTAATAAACAAAAATCTGAGCAGATTTATGAATAAAACACCAATCCTGCAAGTTGTTTGATGGTGGGTCCAGGTGGTGAGGGGGCGGGGCTTTGGGTGTCTGCTTTGTTGTGACATCACAAAGTGACAGGAAGTCCTGAGGCTTTGATACTTTTACAGTATTAATATAGAACCTAGAGCTGCTTTATAATCACACTACACATGGACATCTACCTTTATACTGTATGGAGCTTTGATACAAACATCTACCTTTATACTGTATGGAGCTTTAATACAAACATCTACCTTTATACTGTATGGAGCTTTAATACAAACATCTACCTTTATACTGTATGGAGCTTTAATACAAACATCTACCTTTATACCTTTTGGAGTTTAGACCATGGACAGAAAAAGAGCTGGATGTGATGATTAGTGTCTCATTTACATTGAGGAGAAACAAGATCATGAAGATAAAAGATTAAAGAAAGAAGAAAGAAGAAAAAACAATCAGAAAAGCAATTAATAATTAATGGAACAACAAAAATCAATCAAAGCCGAAGATAAAAGGTTAGAGATGATGGATGTCAGATGACCAAGAGGAGCTGAATTTATAATTGGATGAATATTTAAAGTGCTTAGTGGTGAGCTCCAGGTGTTGCAGATGTTGCAAAGAAGCTCAGAAACAAAACAAAAAAACAAGCTTCTCCAAGCTCAGTGTGAAGCTGAGGGACACGAAGCGTGAGACGGTCATTAGTCGTGGTGTAATGTGCTCCAGTGGACCAGACTGGCATGGAGGTAATATATGAAGGCAGCTTTCCAATAAGGAGCTCGTAAAATAAACAAAATACAAGTGCAAATCACAGAGAGAGAGAGAAAGAGAGAGAGAGAGAGAGAGAAGACGGCCAAACCTTTTTGTACAGAACACAATGACGAGTGCTTTAAGCATCAGCAGTAATGAACCAGAGAGCAGAGTGGGAGACAACAGTGTGTGTGTGTGTGTGTGTAATTGAGATTGTTAGATGCTGCAGAAAAAAAAAGAACTAGTTTGACAATTACACCGCGAGCAAACTCCATCAGTGTCTGTCAATTAACCAATGGCGCTGGCTCTTCGTTAATGAAACTCTCCCCTCTTCTCCCCTCCCTGCAGCCAACATCGGGTGGATGATGATGGATTTGATTTCCAATGAAGCAGTCGTGTCCCTGACAGATTGGCTCTGACGCTTTTTTGTAATACTCGGCCAAGATGTGGTCACAGATGTGGATCCAGTCCAGACTCGAGGCAAAAATGTACCAGCGTATAGTACGAGTTGAATAAAACATGAGGAGGAGTACTTGGTTTGTCTTATCTTGTAAGCGGATACGTGGACTTTTTTTTTTTTTTTTTTTCCAGGCTGTTTCAGTGTCAGACGGTGCAGAAAAAATATATTAGAGATGCAACCACTGTATTGATTTGCACTGCCTGTGCATAATTAAAGCTTCACCTGATGTTCAAGGCTTAATATCCGTCTCTTAAGTGATTTCCTCTGCTCCATCTGCATCAGTGAGGAGGAACACAGCTTTTTTTATTTTATTTTTTTTACCTGCCTTCACCTGAGAGTTAGAGGGCGGTCAAACCATTGTGGCATGTTGATTGTTTTTCACTCACTTTAATCAATTTCTCAGTAAACCAATGTAACCTTTAACTTGTTAAAAGTCCAAACTGTGTTTAGTGGTCCAGTAAAGTGAGTGGTGCTTACTGTGCAGTAATCCTCTTTGCTAAATAGGACGACGATGCGAGGAAATTTTTTGTGTGCATTCACTGTACAACTCCTGCTCTTTAAAGATTTCCATATATACATACATAAATTACCCGAAGTGACCATTAGAACAGAGCAACTTTTCTTTCTCCCCTTTGACTTACTGTAGCTACCACAGTGGATATATGCTGCTAAATAAATAAAGTTTATTAAAAATTAAAAACATATTACTCCACTGCAATATTAATTAATTAATCTCAACAAAGGCTACACACAAAATTAATCAAAAACTTTTAAAACAAACTCAGAAGTTTGGAAAAATGTAATTAGAAGGTAAATATATTCCATTGAAGATGGAAAATTAAATGTGAATGGCATAAATTAGCATGAATGGCAAAATTTGTTTCTTTCAATTAGCTAAAAGCTAGTTAATGTTAGCATCAACAGCTGTTTACCAGTCTAGAAACATTACAAATTCAGCTTCAAACTTCATCCCTCTTAACTCACCAAATCTGTCTCCAACGGTGACAAGACGACCCACTTCTGTTTTCTGTTGCTCCTTTTCTTCTACTGACGTTAGCATGCTAACCAGCTAGCCACAGGCCGACTGGGCTCATCATTTTCCGATACCGAGTCAGAGTCGCCTTAAAGAAGCAGAGGAGGTCAGAAGATGAGTTAACTTTACATCTTGAAAATGTCAAACTGGTTGTGGTGAGTTTACAGCTGTTGGTGTTAATGTCAAAGCCAATATTAGATTAAGATTAACATAAACAGCTTAAAAAAAAAATCCTTATATCAGATAGACAGAGACCTGAGATATTTCCTCTGTGTGGCATTCTGGGTAACTGAAGTCAGATCGTATACAGGTTTTATTTATTCAGTGAAGGCAGGCTACTGAGGGAACTTTATTAACATCACCTTGAGTTAGATCAAGTTGGCTGGACACATTATCCCTCTGGTCTACCCTCAGTCACCTAGAAATTAAATTGATACACAGGCAAAGTGCAGGAAATTCAGTTTTTTAAAGGACAAGGGAATAAACATTACATGTATTAATAGAAAAGGATACATTGGAAGAGGTGTCTGAGTCTTGTCGGTGGTTTAGACAACAAGAAGTGAAGGCCCGTGGGTAAAATTAATAATACTGTGGTCACTACGAGTTGATCTAGCACAGCAATATTGGATATTTTAGTAATTTTATAAGAAAAAAACAGCTTTTGCATGAACATTTCACTGATACATGACCCTACCAATGTTTGTACAACTTGCCAAATACATAAACACGACCCTGTCCCAGTTTCCTCCTCCAAGACATGTTTGCAGTTGCGTTTTTTGTTGTGTAGCCGCAGTCGGCCTGCAGCTGCACCGCTGCCTCCCGCTGAGCAGCCTGGCTCGGTTCCCCTGCTCAGCGGCACTGCAGCAGCTTTTCACTGGGAATAACCCACATTCTCCGAGCTGCTGCGGGAGGAACAGACTCGCTGTCAGTGATCAGATCGCCTCTTTAACCTCTGTGACGGCTTCATAAAGACAAACTGAAGGAACAAGTGACTCCTTAAGGGAAATGCAGTCATCTCACACATGCTGCTGCTGCTTCTTTTTTTTAGTTTTTTTAAGGAACATGTGTCTTTGCAGTTTCATTCCTGTAGTCGATTCTCAATTCCCATTCTCCTCCTCCAAAAAAAAAAAAAAAAAAACCCTCTGCTGCTGTTCTTCTGCAGTCTTTGGTCGCCTGCTCCCCTGTCGCTGCTGCTCGGGTTGTTTATAGATCTGAGGGATCTGAGGGGAAGACGTGGATCTGACAACCACAGGGGGATTCGGGCGGGCGAGAGGGAAGTGAAGTGGAGAACTCTCGACTGGAGCGACGGCTGTAATGGAATCACTGCTGCCTCTGCGGAATAATGATCGCAATTAGTGCTGAATAAAGGGGAGATTACTGGAGGAGCCGCTGCTCTTAAGAAAGAGCAGCAGCGATGTCTGGCTTTTTTTTCCTGCAGGCTTCTGTCAGCTCAGCACCCAAACATCATGAATCAACCTTTAGGCGAAAAAAAAAGGGAAAAAAAAAGAGAGAGGAGAGGAGTCATCACATTGTCGCCTTTATTCTGTTTTCAAAATTTCTTAAAAGTATTATGCTTTTAGACTGATAAACGTCTCACCTTTCCATTTACCAAGACCTTGGGGCTTAATTGTGCAATTTAAATTCTTCTGGTGGGTGTCCTCAGTCTTCAGTCCTCAGAATGAGTCCAAACTCTTGTGTCATCTGTTTTCTTTTCATAGGAACCATCAAAAACCAATGATTTCTAGGTACTGAAGTAAGATTTTCCTCTGGCCGCCCTCCCATGGTGCCGCTAGTGTTGAAATCACTGTTGCTTCTTCACCTCTTCTGGATCAGTTATTCCAAAATTCAAGGCATCAAGGGGTGAATTTTTGGGGTATAATTAAAGCAAAAGACACTAAAAACAATTAAAGTAGAGGTGTAGCCATTAAAAACACATTAAGGCTGCAGAATATTTTAGCAAAGGTCCGTTACCTGCAGGGGGCCGAGGTGATGGGGCAATGTAGAAACACTTTGTAAAGGAACATTTAAGTGGTTATTTTGTAAGCTGAACCTGGTTTCTTGCCCGAAGCAGGTGGTGGTGAAGCCGCTACGTCTTCAGGGCAAATTGGAGCCTGCAGCGAGTCGCTGTTATAGGAAGAGAAAGCTGCTTAGATGAAAAGACAAGTGATAAAAACAAGAAGATGTTGATTTCCACCTGTGATTAGCTGTTAATGCTAATGTTAGCTTCGGAGCAATAGCGGAAAATACAAATAGCTCCTTTACAGTCAATGTGATTCCTGATTGAAGATCTTTCATCCAACAATAATGACGACAACCATCACCACAACATGATCAGGTGACAAAGTCCTTCCCGATTATGGCGAGAACCAACAGGGACTCAGTGAAAACCATGCTGTAAGAACTGGTTTTCCAGGCACGACCACCTAACCCAAATTCCCTAACAATAACCCCTAATCCTAACCCCGAAAACCTTAATGCCAATTTCCGAACGCCTTAACGTAAACCACTCACCTTAAAGACCCAAACATCAATGCTAAGGCCTAAACCCATAAGCCGCTACCCATAATCCTCTAACCGAGATCTAACCCAAAATGTAAAACATGAAGTATGTTGCAGGCCGAACAGCACTGACATTTATTGAACAGACTAAAACTGACTTTGTTTTAATCAGAAATATGGATTTTAACAGCCAAATGTTTTCAATTTTTTTTTAAAAGAAAGAAGAATACAATGAATAAGAATAAAATAACTTTGTTTTTCATTCACGGTGCCTTTAAGCAAAACAAGAATATCTTAGATAGCTATGAACAAGCTGGTGAAAACTGCATTGTAATTTCAGAAAAGGGTGTAAAAATACTAGGGCTGCCCCCAAATAGTCGACCAAGCACTGGTCGACCAAAAAATCATTAGCCGACCAAAATTCTGGCATTCTGCCGGTAATAACGGTGAAACCTGACCGGCTTGTTGTTGAATCTCGGACTCAACACGGCCGGAGTCACAAGCATTAATTAATTAATTCTCAACCTGACCGCGGGCAAAAAAAAAATATATATATATATATATTTTTTTTTTCCCTCAAGGTGGGGGTCGATTAGTCGACTAATCGCCATAAGTGACGACTACTGGTCGACCAACAAAATCTTTGGTCGGGGGCAGCCCTAATCTCTCCTATGCCAGTTTGTCCATGACAGATAGGAGCTTGGCACTTGTTGATCTATTGCTGGTCATGATAATTTGGTAATTTGTTGCAGTGTATTATGGGATTTGTAGTGTGAGCGCCCTGAGTTTGACATGCGTGCCCTATGCCATAACCTTAACTTTAACCAAGTCTCTCTATCGTAACCATGACACCAAAGACCTAATCAACAAGATGTTCTCAGTTTAACCCCGATCTGCCCTCTTCCTCTAAAATCTCATGCTTTAGTTTTTTTTACTTTGACGTCCTATCGACACTAAATTCAGTGAAATGCAAACGTTACCACAGTTAAACAAATCCGAGAAGAACAGGAAACTGACACATTTCAGATTTGCGGCAGAATATCTGCTTCATTTCAGCTCAATAATATCTTTATTACAGGAACAATAAAAGATGATGAATTGAGACGCTGGGGAGAGAGAGAGACAACGTGGATCATCTGTTTGCGTGACGAATGTGACGGCATGTGGACACAAAGGAACCTGAAGTCTCGACATGAGTCAGATAACGCACAGTGTGTCATCGCAGATGAGTCCTATTAGCGTCCTGGTTTCCACCATTGTGGGAGTCCTACATTCACAGTGGCTTTAATGATGTTGTGATTATGCTTTTCACATTCAGCTCATCGTCAGACGTGTTGAGTGACCTCGTTTCTCATAAATGCTTTCAATGTGGCCAGTTTACCACTTACTGGATGTTTCTGCCATTTACTCAAACTACTTATAAGAAATGTTGATGCTTTAAAACTTTCTTTTCCCAGTAATGTACATTAGATTCTTGCATATCATCAAATAAAACAGTTTATTATAACCATTAGAATAAACTCTGTGTCGTATGGATGCAGTGCTAATTAACTGCATTGAAGTAATATGATTTACTCCAGTCATTTTGGGTATTATTTTTTTTTGCACTGCTTTGGGAATTTAGCACAGAAAATTAACACTAATAAAATATAAAACCAGACTGATTAAGGCAGATTGTTGGAAACTTTTCTTGGCTTTGTTAAAAAAGAAAGAAAGAAAGAAAGAAAAAAGAAGAAAACAACAGAAACAAACAGACGTGTGTTGGTGAAAACACTGACGTGATCTCACACAGATGGTAGAATTATAAAATAAATTCTCCCTCTTTGATGAAAACTTATTCTCTGAAACAGTTTTTCATCTTCAAAGCTCTCCTCTCTGTAGAGTATAATACTGTAGGTCCAGACTGACATCTCGCTGTCTGACCTGGTGATGCTTTAACACCACTCAGCTGGTACTCAACCGTATGAAAAGCAAAGAGTTTCTAAGCTTTATGCACGAATTACATCTTCAAGGACTTAAGGTGGACTTTCTACACATCCACTGACCTCTGTGATGGAGAAACTCCCACAGCCGACACTTCAACTACTTCATCACTCAGGTTTGGTTTTCTTATTTATGAGAGAAGAAATTAAGATGATATAGCTGCAGTGCAGAAAATGTATTAAATCATAACGTTCTGAGCTGCAAGCTCTTCTTCAGATGTTAAGAGTACTATAGAGACAGATGCCATATTTAAAAGTCACGTCATACTCACACACCTGCTATGCATCAGCTCCAGTCAGTAAACAATTATCCATTAACACTGATTGTGCAGCAGTACTCGTACACATATACACAGAGTGGTATACAAAATATCATACAAAAATATATACATCTAAAATGAGTTTATGTAGGAGTTCAGGCTGTGTAGACCGTCATAGCACAAACAACAAATTAGAGGCGCTTGTCTTTAAATATAGAAATGTAAAAAGGAAATAATGCTATATCTTCAAGTGGAGGGTACAGTATTGATATACATAACATAACATGATCATCAGCAAAGGTACAAAAAACACCAATATGCTGAGGTCATGAGACACATGTCAATAAACACATCTAAAAGATAACTTGTCCGAAGGGAACATAGCAAACCAAGCAACCACTCAGTAGACATAGCCGAAAATACATCACATACTCATCTCAAAAAACATCTCAGAAAATCTCACAGAGGAAACATAACACATATGTCTCTCAGAACATCATCTTCTTTTACTTTTTGTTTCCATGCTTTGCCTGCGTTGGTCCAGCACCCACCCGACTTGGGTTTTTTGGATGTGCGTGCTGTTTTTCATTTTTTTGCTCAGAAGAAATTAAGATCACATCTTCATCTGAGTTGCACTATAAAGTGAATATTTTGTTTCCCCCCCCGATGTGGAACTTGTATTTTAAACACTTTTTATGTCACTGTGAATCTTGTCTCTGACATCTTTGGCATAAAATGCTGTTTGCTGAAACGTCCCAGCAGTCAGATGAGTGATGACATTATCTACTGGTTTTCTGACATCTCAAAAAAAAAAAAAAAAAAGATCTAAGATTCAAAGTCTTTTTTTCCCCCTAACTTCATCACCAGGCAGCTCAGAGCGAAGAAAAAACCTTTGTGAGCGAGTGATGTCAAGTCTGCTGCTGCTGCTGCTGGCGGCGTCTGTGTGGATCGTATTTACATCATTTTACATGATGTAGTTTCATGTTGTTATGCCACCACATCTGTGACATCCAGAGGTTTGTTGTTGTTTGTTACATAGGCTGTCACGTGCTTTATAATTGTATGGTAGGTTAGCTGTGTAGTCCAAACATTAAAGGGGACATATTATGGAAATATCACTTTTTGAAGGCTCTTTAACATATATTTGGGTGTTTGTCTTGCTGTCCGGCCCCCAAAATGCAAGAATTGACAAAAAAAATCTGTAATGTGCAAACTCCCTATTGAAATCCATTGGGTTTTATGAGCTGTTCCCTCAGATGTGATGGCTTCAACACCTGTGGGTCCAGGTCCGTTGAGAACTCTAGAAATAAAAGACATCCTGCGACTGATCAAAGTTGGAGATCTATGGTCTAATTAGCAACTAAGTTGTCATGTTTTGACTCTTTCATTCAAGAATTTGCAAGTACGCATTTATGTCGATACGGAGCAGAAAGAACGTAACCAGACAACATTCAGTTTCACCGTTTACATGACACAATTTTCATTTCTTTCGGTTTAAGAAAAGCTTTATTCCACTTCTGTCAAACCAAATGGACTCTAAACCAATTCTATCAGAATATTTGGCTCCATGTAAAGCCACCTACAGTACTATTGATGCACAGGGCAGCCATCTTGGATTACGAGCTTGAGGTTAGTGAAGTTCCTGAGGTGTTTCTGATGACTTGGCCGACTGGAACGCACCATGAGGAAACTCCAAGGTGATCATTGTAGTTTTATCTGTATAAATCAATATATCAGAGTGTGTGCGAGTGGTGTAATGTGACTTCCTGCTACCTGAGGACCTGCTTTCCATTACAACAGGGTAAGAAAAGCAATTTGCGCCTGAGGGTCTTCGCAGACTCGGCTTCTGTCTGAACTCATCAGATGATGTTAAACAAAGTGACGGCCTCAGTGGGACGACCATGCTCACACACCTGAGAGATTATCGCGCTGAAATGAACGGCGCATGGATTGAAACGCACAAGTAATTTAAAGTTATAGAACAGACTTGTCAATTTCTTCCCTATTTTCCTGTCAAGAAACTGATCGATGTGATGAATCAGACTAATCACCAGACGGGCTGATGATCCCTCCTCCTATAATCTAATGATCCGCAGCCCTCGTGGGGACGTTACCAAGGCTCTGTTCTCGGATGCAGCCTTTCGCATCGGGCTCGAACACGCCCAGCGCCTCCTCGCTTGCATTGATCGCTCGCTCTGTAATGACACGGGCACCTCATTCAGAGTTTATCCATGCACGGTGAACAAAGAGTAAAATATGGACGCATCAAAGCAGCGGATCAAAACAGCCTGATCATCGACAAACAGGTTTTAACGACTTGATGCTTCCCTCTGATCTCATGGTCGCATCTAAAGAGCCCAAGATGTTTTAATGAGTCAACAGGAACGATTTAACAACAGAATCAATAATAGTGATAAGGAAATGTTGTAGTATGAAATGGAGTGGAAACTTACATATTTCCATTTAGGGTGCGTAGTTATTGTTGTCTTCATTAGGGCTTGTTTGAGGTCGTACAGTCAAGACAAATTGAACAAACGTCGCTGAGAGCACTAAGCTAAAAAGCGAACATTCACTCCGTCAATAAAACCATCACAGGGACCTGCAGAGTAATCAAAAACAACAAGAACAAGCCGGTGATTGAATAAAGCCCAAACCGGCTCGTGAGGGTTAATAGGACGAGCGGCTCTCGGAGCATTTAGCCGAGTCCCTTCTTTAATCAGAGTACGAACTAATAACACATCTGCCACTACTAAAGACACGAGAGGATGAAAAGCCAACGATGCCAGCCGCTCTTTTGTTTTATTCCATCACTCATCTCTTCCCCCTGCCGCATTAAGGCACTCGGCGGCCTCCTAACAAGCTCTCCCACGACAATTCACTTGGGCTTAATGGAGGGAAAATGTGTGTCGACGTGTGTTTGTTTTTATGTGGTAAAGACCAGACGCCTGCGAGGTATACCTACACGCTCCCACGGCGACATCCTGAAAAGAGAGAGTTTTTCAACGACCCTCGAGATGACGGCTGATGCCCATCATGCTGCTGATGGTACAATTAGTCCTAATGCAGCACATGACATTAGGCTTCTATACATCATGGTGCAATAATATGTACATTAACAGTAATGTTACATATTTTCCCCTGTGGCTTTATCTAAACATGTAATTTAGACATTATACACTGATGGTGTTTCAGATAGAAAATATGAAATAACGAGAAGGTGTCTGAGGTGGAAGTACATTCAAAATTGGACGAGTAACATCAAAGCTATTGGACTTTTAAGATTCTTCAGAAAGTACAGGATGAGACCATCGACATGAAATTAATATGTTTCATCTAAACTCAGCACACCGTGTTTTAATTTTGGAGGGTTCCTCCATTTGCTCTGAAAGGAGTCCTCAGCTCCTCATGGTGCCGACTCTACATCACATCATCGCTGCAGATTGAAGCTCCTGTTGTACCAGATCTCAGAGGTCTTAAGCTTTGTGATATGAAAAAGAGCATTCAAAATGAACTATGTAGGTTTTTTACCTTAGCTGTGCTACATTTATACCTTAAACAGCTTCGGAGTAAATGTGATGACTTGTAACTAGTTCCAGGGAGAATGGAGGCTCTCTGTCTTCCACCTAGAGTCTCTTGGCTGAAAACCAACCGCACAAGATCAGAGCCTCCGGCCCGGTGTCCCAGCTCTCGTCTCTGCAGCCCCACGACAAAAACGCACCCCCGTAACTTTCTTATGACAGATTAAACTACACAAATACACATGTTGTAACATCGTATATGATGTATAACATTATTTACCGCTCCATTGATTGATTTCTTGCTGGCTTCATTGTAAAGAAATGCACATGGCCGAGAAGAGGGTTAGCAAAACAAGAGAAAAGTGACTGGACTTGCATGGTTCCCCTTTAAAGGGGACATATCATGGAAATATCACTTTTTGAAGGCTCTTTAATGTATATTTCACTGTTTGTCTTGCCTTCCGGCCTCCAAACTGAGAATTGACCAAAAAAATCTAAAGTGACAGGCACTGAAACCAGCCGTTCTGAACAGGGCTGTTTTGAGAGGATGAAAAGAGTTGTGATGTTTGATCTTTGGGGTATTTTGACCAAAGCATGTCACAGACATGTCTTTAAGACACCTGGGAACTATTTTACAGAGGAAAGGGGGCATAATATGTCTCCTTTAAGATGGTAAAACTATGGTAACGATGCTAACGATACCAAGATTGGTGCTCAGGGACCAAAGTGAGTCAATAAAACTTCCTCCACACTTTTACATCATTAGAAGCAGCCTGGACTGGTTGTGTCCACACCTTAACACATCCAGATCCATCAACCAGACTTCACCTCCAGTCTGAGTCCACTGCAGCCTCAGGTTTTTGTTCTTTCTTGTCGTTCACTCTGAAGCTTTTTTTCCTGCACCACATCCGTAAAGAGAGTGGTCATCTGAGTGACCGAAGCCTTTTCTGTCAGCTCCAACCCACTCCATCCACTCCCCTCTCTAACCTCTCTCATCAACAAGCTTTTACCTCTACAGAGATGTTTTTTTCTTTTTTTTTGTCGACTTTACTCTGAGCAAAAACTCCAGAGGCTGTCGTGTGTGAGTGAAAATCCCAGAAGAGTCACTGAGATCAGATTTGTTCCACGTGCCGATGTTTGATGTGAACATTAAGTGAAGCTCCTCACCTGGTGGGTGGTTGCAAGAAATTACCTCGAGGGGTTGTTTGATTTGCGTGTTGTATTTCGCGTCCTTGACACATTTAGAAGCAGGAAATGAGGCTTTTAGCTTTCTTACAATCGAGGTATTCCTAATGCATAATATATCACACGTCTTGTCCTTGTAGGAAAGTTGAATATTTTTGTAGGGTTTTGTTCAAACTTAAAAATGATGGGAACAAATTTGTACTTTTCATTTCCACTGATTTTTTTGACAAAAGCCAAACATGTTCCAGTCCAGTACAGTGGATTGCAGAGAAACGTTTATCCATATTTTCTCACTTTCCGATATGTATTTTGGCGGAATCCAATAATACAGCGATCGATATTCCCGAACATCTCCTCCCTGCACGTCCAATCTGTTGAATTGCATTAGCGCTGTATTTGGAAAGAGGAAGTACAGTTGCATGGAGGAATACAGTGGAGCTGAAGTCTGACTGTGAAACTGTGACACTGCTATAAAACGTGTAAACACAGAGATTACAACAACGACGATCACAGTTTTGTGTCACGCCAGCAGCAGCCGTCGCCGCACCGCCGCCATCCGAGGCCTTGGGAGCGAGCGACACATCATCATCGTGGCAGCTCGTTCACCACAGAGCTGGAAACATCATTTCTCTTTTTTCGTTTCACAAAGACTTCCAGCTGGCAGCGCCGCCAGTGAAAATGTAATTTTCCAAACCTCCCAATCTCAGATCTGCTATCAGCCAGTGATAAGCTGGAAAGCTGTTTTCTAGGATCCCCATTCAGGAGGAGGAGGAGAGGCTCTGGCTCCTCATGAATCACTCTCTCTCTGTCTCTCTCCGTCTCTCTCTCTGATGGCCTGGGATAAAAATAAAAAAAAGAAGCAAATTCAAATCTCGGCTGTGAAAAAACCTGGAGTTTGTGAATTGGATATGAATAAAACCAGGAGACCGGTCATGTAGACAGAAAGAAAGAAAGAGAGAGACAGACAGGGAGACAGATGGGTGGGCTGAGGAGTTGGAGACTTATCTGAAGACGGAGACGGAGACAGGTGGACGTTAACGGGGCGAGAAGGGAAAAACCAGCAAAGCGACACCCAGACGATGGAGCCGAGGGAGAGAGGGAGGTGGAGAGAGTTTGACAGACTCCATGAGACAGGAAGACAGAGACGACGGACGGACAGACGGACGGCTGCAAAAGGTCGACAGGTTCGCATACAGTGAGACCGCGTTACCGTGGCAACGGACGGCTGATCAGTCATTCACCGACCGACCGCAGAGTTCAGTTCAGTCAATCTCTGTTGTCCCCGGGGGATAATTAGGAAGGGCAAACAGGCAGAGAGGACGGACAGACGGAAAGGAAGGAAGGAAGGAAGGAAGGACTGGTGGACACGCTGCTGCAGCCACGCCGCACGCCACGCTGCTGTTGTCATAACAACGGGAATCTGAACCCGCTGCAACACTGTCGGGAGAGGAAAACTGGTGTTTTATCGTTTATTGTTTGAGTCTCTTGTAAAGTTAAAAGACAGAAGAAGAAGAAGAAGGAAACAGGAAGAGGAAGCAATGGAGGAATCAAACACTGGACCACATCTGGTTATGACATGAGGATATTGAAATTATTGATAAAATAAACAGCTGTATGGAGACAGATTCACTTTTTAAGCACTTCCTGTCTCTGTGTCACACATGTCACTGATCTAACCAATCAGAGGCCAGAGGTGTTGAACTAGAGACACCGTTTCAGGAAGTTGCTGAAACTGTTTTTAAAGTTGCACATGTAAATATTTAAACTTGTGAATGTATAAACATAAATCTGTAATTAATTCACTGTATAAAACACTGTACATGCATTTATAATAAATTCACTCTAACATACACCATGAATCAATCCATAATTCATAATGGTATTGTTATTATTATCATTATTATAAACATTGGTAGCGTTTCAGTGTATTAGTGTCAAAATATTTAACAGCACATAATATCACTATTTACTGTTATTTGTCACTGTCACAATCAACAATCAACAAACACTACTGCTCATGGTGCTATACTGTACAAATGAATTTAATCAAAATCTATTCAGCATTTTTACTATATCATCCTAATCAGGGCATTTGTAGATTAAAAATGTTATTTTCTTCTTGTAAATGTGCAACTTTAAACTTGTAAAGTCAGAGTTTAACGCTCAGATTGACCCTCGACTCTTCCAGCTCTCAACAGTTTCCTTTAAGAGTGAGTTTTCAGTTCTCTGATCTTCACGTTGTGTTTACTGTCGTCCAGTCGCAGCTCTAATTCTGCCTGTGACATTTATCCTCCTTGCACCCGGACAGGAAATCCTATAATGTGAACTTAAAGCAGAAGTAAGCGATCCGGTCGTTTTGGCTAATTTTGCGTTCCAGGCAGGCTTTTGAAACCGTAAATTACAGCTTCAAGTCACGACTTACGACTTTGTAGCATTCCAGGCAACCCGCAACTCGCGTTTCTCCGACCTGTTGCCTGTGAAAGTGCACTACAACGGCCACTCGTAACTTCCGACCCGTGAACTCGTACCAGATCAAACTGGTACGACTTCACAGGTCGGAAAAACACGAGTTACGGGCTGCCCTGAATGCACCATAACTTCTTGTCAGCCGATGGAGTTAGCAGCCCCCGCCCTCGTCATGGATCTATTGGTCCTCGTCCCTACGTCACCACATTCACGCGCATCCCTTGGCTGCACACACAGCCCTTCATGCCGTTCTCTCTCCTCATTGGATAAAACTTGTAGGATACGATAAATGTTTTCTCCTCGGCTCAGAGCAGAGCAGAGTGACTGACAGACCCGTGTTTCAGACCAAACACTCTATATAAGTGATTGCTGTCGGAAGATATAACTATTTAAGACTTATATTAACACAAACATATTGCTTACTTCTGCTTTAAGTTTTAATTCACTAGTGGGTTTTTTTTTTGGTTGGTTTTTTCCTTTTTTGTCTGAGGTCAGAGAAGATTTTTTCTTTTTTTCCTCCCGTGTCCGGACACACTCGCTGAGGAGGAGGAGGAATTTGTGCAAACAGGACGTTAATCCTCCTGCTCTTAATTCAAGAGGATTTGACTCATCTGGTCACAGTTTGTTAAACTGATCTCTCCTCACATAAAGACTGAATGAGATCAACACGGTGTCGCCTCAGGAAGTTAATGGACGTGAGCAAACCTGTTGATCAGGGACCAAACGGAAGCGTATTGCATTCACTTGAGTAATTTATTTTTTGGTTTGTTTTTCGGGGTAATTATTTCTCTTTTTCGGACAATTTTTTTTTCTGTTTTTCGTGGTAATTTTTTTCCTCCTGTTTTTCGTGGTAATTTTTTTCTGACTTAACGAGATTTCAAAATCCCACGAGAAGCTCCCACCAGCAAGTAACGTTTAATTGCTGCAGTCAAGCCTCCACTTCATCACGGATCTATTGCATCTTAGATCCATGAGATACATTGTTAAGGATTTTTATTCAAACTCCACTTTGGTACAGGTTCCACCCATTGCTTTATTTTCCAGACTGACGGCTCGAACACAAGCATCAACAAACTTTTCCCAGGCGAAGCTACACATCCGGGAGTGTACAATAAACATCCTTCAAAATAAAAGTACTACTCATTGGCGCTTTCTTATACTTTGCTTAACATACATCCATTGATATGCTCCACAAAAAATACAGTCTTATTTTCACTGTGTTCCCAGTAAATTCAGATTTATATTGAAAGGAAACTCCCTGTTATTACAGAACTCCTCCTCAGAGAGAGTCACTCAGAACAGTCTGATGTAGCACCTTTATTTTGAAATCGGTGCTTACGTTATTTGCAGGTGGGAGCTTCTCAAGGGATTTTGAAATCTCGAAGCTAAGGCCCCGTTTACACGACAACGCTCGTGGATGAAAACGGCAAAATATTTAATCGGATGTGCCTTTCGTTTAGATGGCGGCGGCGTTTTCGGGGCTTGCAAACACAAAAAAGTGAAACCACTCTCCAGAGGACTACGGACGGAAACTAGCTCTGAGCTAAATCCAGCACACTTGCATGACGCCACGGCGTTAAATTGTTCATTATTGTGCATTGTCCTCTGCAAATAAACAATACATGAAATGAAATGACAGTATGCGTGCAGATTTCCTCCCGAAAACACTCATCTAACCGCGGAATAAAAAGTGATAACGCAACGCCACTTTCGCGTTTTCTGTTCGGATCGTTTACCTATAAACGTAGCCTTAGTCAGAAAAAAATTTCCCCGAAAAACAGAAAAAAAATATTCAAAAAAACAAACCAAAAAAAAAATTACTCAGAAAAACAGAAATAATTACCTCAAAAAACAGACCAAAAAAAAAAAATTACTCAGAAAAACCAGATTTTTTTTTGCAATACGCTTCCGTAAGGGACAGAGCTGAATCAATAACAACAATAACACACTGAATATGTCTTTAAATCTTCTCTGGTTCACTTCAAGTCCAACACGATGAGGTCACAGGGTCGGTGTTTGATCTGACGGACAAGACGAGTCGATCACATCGACGGCCGCAATGAATGAACCTCAGTAAATACACAGGCCCGACCTTTGATGCTGACCGCACGGGTTTCTAATGCAGTGTGGAAATGTAATCCCTCTGATTAGCATTCTGGCACACACACACACACACACACACACACACACACAGATACACACACACACACACACACACAGACAGAAAGTTGGATGTAAGTGGGAATCTGAAGTGACACACACACACAGGAATACTTCCACACACACACATTTGGAGGAAAGTGTACCCAGATGGTTCAGTGAAGCACAGACTCACCTGCAAATACACACACACAATGACACACACAGACACACACACACACACACAGTGACACTCTCCCTCTTGATTACCATGAGCACCTGTCCCTGCAGCCTACAGCGGCGTCCATGTTTACCGCCGCCATACGGACACAACACGCAGCGATTACAGCGGCTCGCTGAAGAGCAACAAGGTAATTTCCTCGTCCCTCCGGCTTCCTGCCAGGGGAAAATAAACAACAACGCACGGACGCCTCCGAGACACCGAGCTGCACCATGGACCACAAACACCGTCTCATTGCATTGGCTGTTTTTCTTTTTTTTCCCTTTTTTTTTTACATGGCGTCATTGAGGAGTTTCATCCTCAAACACACGGAAAAAGGAAACTCATTACTTTTTAATTTGGATCCAATCATCCGCTCTGATAGTCTGAAGTTTCAGAAGTCAGAAAGACGACAAACAAGTTGCCATCACTCAATTTACAGATGTTTTTTAGACACATATAAACCCCCCCACCACCACCTCCTCCTCCTCCTCCTTGTCCTCCAGAAAAAGAGATAGAGGAGAAATTATTGTGCATTAAAGTGTATATGTACGTAGATGCATTGACTCATCCGTGTGCATCATCACACAGATACGCATTAAACAACATGACGTATCAACCGACTGGTGATTCATTGTTTATATGGAGGACAAAATGTGACATAATATGACTAAATAAATGGAGTGACAAAAAGGAGAAAAGGTGTTTGTGCTCTTGCTCACTGTCCAAAAAATCCTCTTTTCAGGTGCGTAGGCCAACAAACATTTGAGAGGAACAGGAGGAAAAGGCTCGCACACTGATCAAAAATGGCAATGTCCATCAGAGATTAACGGATGCAACAAAGATTTAATGGTCCATCAAACAACAAAAAAGTGCAACTAGATGTGCAAGGTTACAGAACAAATCTTTAATAATTAATAATCATTATGTCAATCATTAATGGCAAGTTGTCATGACAAAGCCCTTTTCTGGTAATGTCACTTTGATTAATGTCAAGTTGTCATAATCAAGACATCCCAAACAATGTCAAGTTGTCATTACAAAACCGAATGACAGTTAATGACAGCAGTCATAAACGCTTATGACATTGACATAATATTTATGACATGGTCATGACACTCTTATGACAATGCTTCAAGTAAAGTGTTACCCATTTTTGTAATTAAAAAATAATTATTTACGTTTTTATACATCAATTCAATAAATAAATAAATATATAAATGCAGCCATGAATAAATAAATGCAAAATAAATGTATTTTGGTAATGACATACTATTTATACACTTGCAGGGTTTTTTCATTTATTTGTTTGTTTATTTATTTCTGTATGTATGTATTTGAGCAATAAACAAATATATACAACTACAGAGACATACACAATTAAATGCCTAAAATAATAGATAAAGATACATTTGTTTTAGTCTAAAACATGCTATTGATCTGTAATATGACATATATCATGATGTCTGTGCACTTTTCTGCAAATTGAACAAATGTATAAAAACAGAAATTGCATTTTTGGTCGCTAATGTGCTTTTACATTGCATGTATTTAGTCATTAAATTATATAATTCTGTATTGCTGACTCAACTCCTCCACCTCTTTTCCCTTCAGGTTTGGCATGAAAGGTCGCGCAGTTAAATGTTGTTGTTGTCGTTGTCGCTAACCCTGTAATTTACAAGCCACTAATTGTCTAATTGTAGTAATTTCATGGTTTAATTATGTGAAGTAATGTGAAGAAGAAATCACAATCAAGTATAAGAAACACTGAAAGTACTTGAGAAGGAAACCTGCTGCTGTGTTGATTTTCATTGATGTCATAACATTAGATATCAATACCTACTATAGATATTATTCCTTCTATAGCAACTAATGGTGCACGCAATAAAGAAAACCTGTATAAATTAATAAAAATATACATAAACATACCATTACTGACCGACTCTCTTTATTCTGCTTCAGTTTGGCTCTATAATTAGTCCAATATTTTACAGTTATTCCACTAATTACCCACTACCAGTTGGATTTATTCTGACATGGCTGTTCTGAGCCATTTCTCTCTCTCTCATTACTCCATAATTAAGAGCCTGTAGATGAAAAGGTTACCACTGGTTCAGCGCTTTAACCCTTTACAGGCCCTTGACCCAGTTTTGTTGTCACATACACACACACACGGGATGTTTTAAATAAAGTTTCAATATTCCTATTTATTCCCCTTCGCTCTTTGCTGACCTTATTATGTTGTACATTTTGTTATAATGGATGAAATTACCATTTTTTCTCCATCGGCCTTCACTCACAGAATAAAAACATGTTGTTAATCATTATATGTTTGACTGAAGGGCAGAGGAGTGGATTTTTGTCCATTTTGAATTAAATCTACGACATTATAATAAAGTGTGATGATAACGGTGAGAGAGTAGAGAGACGAGCGGCAGATAAACGCTCAGTGTCGACTTAAAGCTGTAGATCATTTTAAATCTGACTTTTACAGCGACCTGCAGCAGCCGCAGCCACAGGTACAGATATATTTCCACTCTTATGTTTTCTCATTCTTCATCGCCGCCCCATGAGGACAAATAATGAAGGCCGCCATATTGCTGCCTCAGATAGATTTACCGGCCTCATAAAGAGACGGTCCATGATGCAGGAGTGTCACTGTCAACATGTCCGTCCTTGGCTGACCAAAACCACCCACAGGGGCGTCGCACCAAATTCTGGGCCCTGTTCACTATAATGTCAGTGGGCCCCTATCCATGCCAGTGCACAAAGCGCAGAGTTGTTTTCAAGGTAAATTTATACAAAGCTGCCGGTGTGCGTTTCCGTCGGGGCAGTTTTTCGGCAAGCAGTCTCTTTTCGACACTATACTGGCTTTGCATTTACCTCTAAAACAACTCTGTCTGGTAACGTTGTGTTATTATCTCATAGCGTGGTGAATGTGCAGGTCACAACTTGTCCACCAGAGCGTTTCGGAGTTGTTGGATTGTGTATTTGATGAGTTTGATGAGGGAAACCTAAGAAATCCCATGAGCCTCCGTAGCGTAGCTCTGAGCAGCTCACGGCTCTGCCCTGCCAATCTAAAAACAGCTTGCACCGACAATTAAAGGTAACAAACCTACTGCTATGACTATAGGGATAATGGCAATGGGCCAATTTTTTTTGGGCAGCATGAGGACAGCTAGCCTCCAGGTCATTCAATCTGGGCTCACTGAGGTTACACTTGTCGCTGGCAGAGATGGACAGAGTACTCGACTCCAGTACTTGAGTAAGAGTACAAATACTACTGGTCAAAATTTACTCAGTTACAAGTAAAAGTAGCTCAGTCGAAGAAAAGAGTAAAAATAGTAAGAGTAAAAAAGTACTTGCTTTTAAAAGGTACTTAAGTATCCAAAAGTACATGTTTTTAAATTAACTTTAAGTAAAAGTAAGAGTACGAGTAAGAGTAAATTTCTTATTTTTCACATCAATGAATTACTATATTTTTTGAAACCACCTGCACTGATGTGCTGCTTTTAGGGGTTAGGGTTTCCTTCTTTGACAAACACAGCTTGTGTCCAATGGGCTCTATGCACAGCTCCACCACTTTCTGAATTTAAGGCAGGTCCTTCATTTCCTGTCTTACATTATTGGACACACTGATTAATCCAGGTGTGTCTGAGTAGTCACAATGGTCAGACACACCTGGATTAATCAGTTTGTCCAATAATGTAAGACAGGAAATGAAGAACCTGCCTTAAATTCAGAAAGTGGTGGAGCTGTGCATAGAGCCCATTGTATTTTAGAAAAAAAAGTACTTTTCAGCCTTCCTAGAAATTAACTCGAGTAAAAGTAAAAATATTTGTCTCGGAAATGTATTCAAGTAAAAGTAATAAGTACCAAAGAAATCTAATACTCAAGTAAAGTACAAATCCTCTGGATATGTACTTAAGTACAGTACTCAAGTAAATGTACTCCGTTACTGTCCAGTCGCTGGCCATTGTCTGGGCGGACTAAACCAGGGGGAGGACTGTGACACAGAGTTCATTCTCTCAGTTGATGTTATCAATATATTTGAAATAAATCATGACACCAATCAATTGGAGGGCCCAATTCATTCAAAATAAAAACATCACACAAAAAAATAATAGATAATTTCAGGATTTTCATGGGCCCTTTCCCTGCTCGGGCCCTGGGTAGTCAGTTCCCCTTTTCCCTCCACTACCACGTCCATGACCACCCACACCAACGCTGGCAGGCTCTCAGCGCCGAGGCCACCACCGTTCCTCCACGCCCGGTCGGCTCGGCGCTGCTGTGTTTGTCAGCCGCCGCCTCCTCCTCCTCCTCCTGGGCCGCTCGCGCTCGTTAATCATGATTAACATTCTGCTGGAAGCCGTTCATTACCGGCTCGCTCCCAAACACCTGTGGTTCTGGACCCCGCACCGACACATCTCCATCAATTCCCCCTGGCGAAGCAGAGAGGATGATGGGAGGAGGAGAGAGGAGAGAGAGCAGAGAGCGAGGAGATTAAAGGGGGAAGAGGAGAAGCAGCGACAACACGTCTGTTTAAGCCTCTCAAAGGAAAGTGTTTAGTCACGGGAGGAAACCGGTGTCAGGCTCAGGTGCAGCATCAATAGTTGTGGAGGTTTTTCTGGTTTCTGGATGTTTTACAGACTTTGGTTCCCGACCGTCAGAGTGGTTGAACCTCTGAACATGAAACATCTCAAACAAACAAACAAACAGAATCTGCAGTGAAACACAGATGAAAGAACATCTGGAAAAACAAAGTGTCCTTCAGCCTTTTGGCTGGAGTTGAAGCAACGTCCAAACATGACACAGTTTAAAACGAGGTACAAAGACTTTATTTTCCAGAGGATGTTGGGTAGCACCAAGTGTTAGGAGGATATTGTGTTTGTGTGTGTGTTTGTGTTTATTGAATGTGAAGGTGGATGTTGGTATTAGACCTACATTATATGGGTACATGTACGTATGTTTGTACATATGGATGTTTATGTGGACATGTACAGTATGTAGGTATGTGTATGCATGCGTATGTGGGTATTTATAATATATGTGGATATGTGTATAAATTCTGTACTAGGTGTAAATTATATTCATGTTTTTGTAACATAAGACAGGTTTAGGTGGTTATTCATTATTTAAGGAGAGGGGTTGGGAGTCTATAAGTTTTACTTCTTCTCACTCCTTTTCGAATATGTATTTCTATATCTCATGTTTAAATGTTTTGTCTTATTCTCTTTTTTAATTTCCTTTTTCATATTCGAAATAAACATTTCAATCAATCAATCAACCCTGAATGACGAGTCATATGAGATTTACAGCTCCTTCTATTCTGGGATTGATTTAGGAACTCACCTCATAGTTTATAGACTTCTTTTATCTTGTAAATACAATATAAACCAGGTGATGTGAAAGAATAGGAGTCGACAGGTGCAGCTAAAGTAATGGTCTAAGATCTAAGAAATAAGATTTTTTATTTAATAAGATTTATTTATTGCAGTTTAAACCTGTTGCCTCGCAGAAAATATTCTCTTTTGCATATTTAGGTTGATTTACTTACTGTGTGTTTCTGTAATTAATGTATTTCTTAAAGATGAACATGCGTTTAAATCAATATCAATCAAATCAATATTTTCAAATTAAAGTTTGGTTGTAATGACTAGGTGAAAAGTTGTTGGCATTTTTGAGCTTTGGGCTCAACAACGAATCAAAATACTTTCAATATTGCAATAGTATGGCCAGCTCAACACACCTGATACACAGACACGCTGCAAATTCAGACACGTCTTTACCTACATGACAAACGAGCTGCTACTTCAGATCTACAGTGATTCTCAAACATTATTTTTAGAGTGTTAAAGTTTTGAGAACACTTGTTATTTGATGTCCCATCATTTCAGTCTTGTATGTAAAAACATTATTTTCTCCTCCAGTTAAATGTAAAAGCTGCTCCTTCAAATCAGGATCAGTTTAAAAGTGCGTTTATGTCGTTTCTCCCTCTGTAGCGTCACACAATCTGACAGCAACGCACACAACGACTGACGCTTTAAAACAACTTGGCAAAAAGATGAAAACGTCCTGAAGACACAAACTGAAAGCGTCCGGTTCGTGGGGTTTTTGGACATTTACAAGACGTTGAGCATGATTTGATTTAATTCCATGTGATGGCGGCTGATTAATGGAGGCCATGTTAAAGGAATAGTTCACCAAAAAATGAAATTCATTAGTCATTAGTGACTCACCCTCATGCTGATGAATACTCTGGAGTAGTTTTTTATTCCTCAAAGTGCATCTGGAGACACGGGAGGGGCGTTCAAAACTTTATATGAGAGTAATAGGGCCCGACACAAAAAGGTCCATAAAACTACACAAAAACCATTTAATATTCCGCCACATTGCTCATCCGCTGCAATCCAAGTGTCCTGAAGGGATATAGTGTATAGAGTTTACCTGAAACAATGTCATTGAGCCATAATCCGGTCACGTCCACATGCATCGCGTGAACACGAGAGCGCGTCCCAGGCAAATTCAATACAGGACTGTTTAGGCTGTAGAAATGTCCTAAATAGCTTAGTTTCCAGTAAACTCTGGACTATATCCCTTCAGGACACTTGGATTGCAGTGGACAAGCAGTGTGGAGGAATATGAAATGGTTTTTGTGTAGTTTTATGGACATTTTGGGTGCTATTGAATCGCATATAAAGTTTTTGTTGGACGACGAACCAGCCTCCCAGGTCTCCCGATGCACTTTGAGGAATAAAAAACTACTCTGGAGTATTCATCAGCATGAGGGTGAGTCACTAATGACTGAATTTCGTTTTTTGGTGAACTATTCCTTTAAAGAAAGTGACGTTCTGCGGGGACCAAACAGGAAGCTCTGGTTTGAAAACCATCCGTCCATCTGTGCATCTTTTTATCCATTATTAATGCTGCTTCTCCCCCCCCAGCAGCCCCCTCCACCTCCGCCACCTGATACATTATACAACATACAACAACACACATCCACTAACTGACGGCACCGATGCATCCCGAGTTCAGCGGGATTCTGCCAAGCTTTGCACTTCTCAGATGAAAAGGAAAAAAAAAAGGATTCCTCTGAAAAGTTTGCAACAATAAAAAAAAAGTATTTTCTTTAGGTTTTTTTTTTCTTCTTAAAAAAAAAAACAAGTTCAACAACACACACTCACTCGCCTCACGGTGGATAAAAATCTCTCATTTTCTGTGCATCCCTCAGCCCATTATTACCTCGTCTGGGGCAGTGGTAAACCAAATGAGACACACACTCCTGTACAGAGAGGAAGAGAAAGACAGAGAGACAGAGAGAAAGTGCTGATGTGGAGAACTAAATGAATCCTATACATAACACTTCTCTGGCCTCTGAAGGATCTTTTGTTCTGTGCCAGGAATAATAACAAGTTCTCTGTGTTCAGTCGCAGCGAGGGGCTGCAGCCTCTTAACCCGCACTCCTAACTCATTAACGTTTTCATGTCCGGACTCTGCTGGGCTTCATAAATAAAAATGAAAAAAAGAAAAAAGCCTTGTTTATTACAAAAGTACGAATCTGTGCCGCTTAACGACGAGCAGCTTCTGTGTTTACGATGCGTATATAAACCTCTATCGGATGGAGGCAGCCGCCGCAACAAGTGTCCTCCTTCTCCTCTTTATTTAGTCGCGGGTATTTTTTTAAAACACAAACCTCAAAACAGTGGCTCCAGTGAAGAGATGAAAATATAAAATCTTCGCGAAGCAACGAGGAAACTGACACATTCATCAAACTCGCCCATGAGGCAAACAGAAACCGCACAATAATCAAACTAGTTACCACTGTCGGCGACCTTCACCAGAACTCTGTGGGGGGTTTAAATTGGTTTTTGGTGAACCTGAAATGAGGTCAGTGGTTAAAACAAACTCAAGATACTTTCAGATTTTGAAATCTGATTCGGGTTTAGTTTAAGGAGGAACTATGCAAGATTTTCAGTTTAATTCTGCTACATTTTTACCTTAATTAAAGGGATACTTCACCCAAAATGGATAATTCACCAATTTTCTACTCACCGTCATGCCAAGGAAGGGTTCGGAGAACTTTAGGAGTCATGAAAACACTTTAGGAGTTCCAGGGGGGGTCCGGCTGGTGACGGATTTACATATAATGGCGGCGGATAGAGTTCACTTTTGATTAATCCAATACACACACACTATGAAACATCCAGATACCTCCATACTGCTCGTCTGTACTGACCCAAGTGTCCTGAAGCCGCCACATGAAAAAGTTGTTCGGAAAAAATGAATGTGATCTCTGTTTTTAGCCTTGATGTAGCAGTAGCTCCCAGTGGCTGCACGAGATTTGCTGCTGATTTTCTTCTGTGTTTACATCAAACATCCAATGGTTTACAACGACTAACGAACATCTCGCAGCAAATCTTGCACATCTCATGCAGCCACTAGGAGCTACTACTACAACAAGTTCTTGCAGAACTTTGAGGTTTTCATTTGTTTCTGTAAATTTGGTCGAGCTCTGGATTATAAAAACTGCTGATAGTTTATTTTAGCACTTGGAGAATAAAAGTGGTGTAGTGTTGCTCCCACTGCTTTACACTACACTGAAGCTTTTTTAGTATTTCTTCTAAATGTTGTCAGGTGTGCTAAATGTCATGAACGTCGATCTCTTCAGTCCACCTTCACCACTTTGTTGTGTTTATACTCTCTGTGCTCCGTCTCTGACTTTATGAAATGAAACACTTTTGCAGAAGAGGTCGAGTTTCTAGCTGAACATCGGCTTTTTCCTTCTGCTGATGCTGATTGTATTTAGGCCTCATAAATCATAAAGTGGTTGTTTATTTGTCAGGATGATCCTGCTGAAGAAAACGTGTTTGTATCGCAAAGGGTTGGTTTGTCACAATTCATTTTCTACAAGCTCACGTAAAAAAAAAAAAGACATTGGCTTTTTGCTGAAGTAGCAGAGGTGATGCAAACTGACCAAATGAGTGTCAGCAGTTGTTAATCTCAATGAACCATCTCCTAATATTCACATTTCAACAGCGGGGGCTTTAATTTCCCAGTTTGCTCAAAGATCAGTTGAACTTTGTGCTGCATTGCGACGGGAAACACAACATTAACACTGTAGAAACAGCTTCTCCTGTTACAGAGCCTGTGTTAACAAATGTATAGTTCGTTCTATGGTTCTTACATACCATCATTTTATTCACATGATGCTAAAACCGCTGTATTATGATTGTATGACCTAACCCAACAACTTTCAACCAAAACCTTCCCATTTTCAAGAGCTGACCAACTTTTAAATCAATGTGTCGAGACCTTGGTCTTCTACAATAAATCAATCTTTAAAGGGATAGTTCAACATTTTGGCAAATTGGCCCATTGCCATAATCCCTATAGTCATAGCAGTAGGTTCGTTACCTTTAATTGTCGGTGCAAACTATTTTTAGAACGGCGGAGCAGAGACGCAAGCTGCTCAGAGCTACGCTACGGAGGCTAATGGGATTTCTTGGTTTCCCTCATCAAACTCATCAAATACACAATCCAACAACTCCAAAACGCTCTGGTGGACAAGTTGTGACCTGCACATTCACCACGCTATGAGATAATAACAGAACGTTACCAGACAGAGTTGTTTTAGAGGTAAATGCGGAGACTGTTTGCTAAAAAACTGCCCCCGATGGAAACGCGCATCAGCGGTTTTGCATGAATTTGCCTCTAAAACAACTCTGTCTCGTAATGTTCTGTTATTATCTCATAGCGTGGTGAATGTGCAGGTCACAACTTGTCCACCAGAGCGTTTTGGAAATCCCATTAGCCTCCGTAGCGTAGCTCTGAGCAGCTTGTGGCTCTGCTCCGCCATTCTAAAAATAGCTTGCACCGACAATTAAAGGTAACAAACCTACTGCTATGACTATAGGGGTTATGGCAATGGGCCAATTTGCCAAAATGTTGAACTATCCCTTTAAGAGGAAGTAAAATGTTGAAACTTCAGGTCATTTAAAGACGTTCATCTCCACACCAGGACTTTATTTATTGTTCTGCCCCTGACAGAGTGACATGTTGAACTTACTAACTAACATTAAATTGTATGGGATACATTATAACTCCAACGATAACCGATAACTATCTGCTTCTCATAACCGATGCCGATAGTTTATATGCACACCTAAGATTAAGAAAGGCTGAGATATAGTGAGTTAAGATGCAAGATTCAAGGCAATGCTGGTGAATTGGCTCTAGTAATTGGCAAAAAGTTTCATTATCAGACTTATATGTGTATCTTGGCTGATCTTTACCCATAATTATCAGCCAATAAATTGTCAAAAAAACAAGACCAAACATGAAATTTGCATATAAGGACTCGTCACTGTTTCCATTCTTGGCTCTGACCACCAACAAGCAGCTCTGCCCCAGACTTATAATCTTAATTATCTCCAGTCATCAGTCCAGTTTGAGTGTCTGATGATACAGTGCACACAGTTACCTCCGCCCCACCGCTCATGCACGTCTCCTCCAGGTTTATGCCAACGTTTAATTAATTTAATCAATAAAGTCGAGGAAAAGTACAGAGCAGCGTCCAGTGAAGAGAGAGGAGGAGGTGATAGATCACTACGCCGTAGTACAGCAGGATAATAATGTAACTGCTTCGTCATTTCTTTCTTTAAATGCACTCAACACTTTTTAGCTTCAGCGGCAGAAACGTCGTGTGAAATGTTGAGGTGAGGAAAAGTTTTATTTGTACAACACAGAAGCAATTCTCCGCCTCACGGTGAGTGTTTGGACGGCTACACGTCTCTTTGTTCTCGGGGCGTCTGAGCTCCGACACGTTCAATTTGAAATGAATCTATGGAAACTACAATAAAGTGCCGAGTCTGTGCTTTAATTTCAGTGAGTTCGCATCAGTACAGAAGGAACTGTACCGGAGACGAAGCTCCTTTGACACATTGTGACTAAAGTTTAAGGGTTTGGGTGAAGTCCAGGCTGCAGGAACACCACATGAAACTCCACTTTGTTTCTAATTAGTTTTGAAGCACTAAACTTTTTTCTAAAAAGAAAAAAAAGAAAAAAAAAAGTTGTCATGTCCCACGCAGTTCTTTCTCTATTGATGTACATCTACTGAAGCTCAACCTGAGGCTTGCTACTTTAATGTAATATTATGTTTTATGTATTATTATTTAATTTCCAGAGTAATGAGCTAATGACGCATTGAACCCCCGAAGAACAACAAATGTGAAACTGTCCAAACACACGACGCGTCGTCTGACGTCTGGACTCTAGAAATGTATCGGAAAAGCAAAAAAAACTTAAAAAAAAATCAATCAAAGGAGAAGGAAAATTAAACAAACAAAGATTAAAAAAGGTAGTTAAAGCAGTTCAGTGCAGTAATTAACACGTCCACGTTTAATTATAGGGAATAAAAACCTTTTCCATCTCTGACAATAGCAGCTTCCGCCCCACGAATCGACTTTCGTCCTTCACATCCAACAGATCTGGAAGGTTTGTTTGTCTGTTTGTTTACCTGAGGGGCCGGTTACACCTTAGTTATTCTTTAAATATCCGCCACCGTCCTCCTGTAAACGTTCTTTCTGACAAACATGTGTGGCCGAGGGGAAATGCCTGAGAGGGGACTCCCCCACAAACTGTTATAACTCCAGGTAAAGTGGATTGGCGGATACGTGTGTGTGTGTGTGTGTTGTGCATGTTTGTTAATGAGTGCAGCTGCCCCGGGCCCCGAGCCCAGAGGAGGCAGCAACACAGAATCAAAATCACTTCATTGGACAAGCACGACTAATGAAGAGTTTCACCGCGATGCGAGACATCTGCCATTAGAATTAGAGCGAGCGTTTTACTCATTCTGCACATATTTGTTAAATTTATGTGAAACAGGCTCACGGCCACAACATGGCAGCGCTGATCCTCTCAGGTGAGGTCAGGTCGTCTTTACATCCCTAAATCTTTGAAATCCAAGCAGAGAAACCATGACAACGGAGGCTGTGATCGTCCTGTGACATTTGACCGTGCTGCTGATCTTCTCATTCTCTCCGCTGCTCTGATCCCAGAGCGACGTAACCAGAATCATGCAGGGCCGTGATCGGACTTTGGCCCTGCATGGAAAATAAAAAAACAGCACTCGCATTGATTATCAATGGAGTCAGTGAAAGCAGCACGGAGGGGGAGGGATGGTGGGTGGGGGGGGGGGGTCAGCTCAAAGGACACTGCAGCTTAAGAGGAGACATGCAAACACATAAATGTCTGTTTTCTGACTGCTGAGCTACACAACGACCTGTCGCTGCTCTGAAGGTGAAATATAATCTGTGGAAATCATGAAGCTCTGTACAAACTACAACACTAAGTCGCTCTGTAAACTTGTCAGCTGTCAGACAAATGAGTTACTGTCAAGTTTGTTTACATCAGATCTGCTGCAGGCGACATGAAGAGACACCGACAGAGTTGAGACTAAACTTTTCCAACAGGAAATGTGTTTCTCATTATTTTACATTTCAGAAAATCATTGAAGTTTGAAGCCTTTAAGTTGATGTTTTTAATGAACCAAGTCATCACAGGACAATAACTGGGCTGATTCATGGACGTTTATCTGCACGGGTGTTTTATGGCTGTAGGCTACTGAGTCATGAATCATGAGATTTGTTAAGGTTTTTATTTTTATTTTATTTTTATATTTTGGGGCTTGTTGTTCTTCAATTTGAACGGAACTTTGATTTTTATTGTGTTTTTGTTTCCCCAACTCTTTTATATAAGCTCTACATTGCTGTTTCTTGTGTGATGACATGCATTCATCTGATTTGTTTGGAGTCCTTATTTTCTTTTTTGTCAAACTTGCTCTCAGGGTTAAAAAAAACGAAATAGAAAAACAAATAATCAGAGTCACAAAGTGAAAAGTATGAGGTCAACGTGTCTTGGAGAGCTACTGTACT
The DNA here is from genome assembly GCF_045865225.1 of Trachurus japonicus. Taxonomy (NCBI): domain Eukaryota; kingdom Metazoa; phylum Chordata; class Actinopteri; order Carangiformes; family Carangidae; genus Trachurus; species Trachurus japonicus. The sequence continues at coordinate 7,401,907 of NC_140917.1, read as the reverse complement.
GTACATAGCAGCAACACAACAGCCAGGATAGACATCCAATACACAACAACACCTTTCTACACTATGGCCTTATCATTACAAAGTCACTTATTCTGATGGTTTGGAAAACGAAATAAGTCATTGACATTGAAACTCATCATTCAGAAAGGATATGTTTTATTATTCAGGACAAAGATGCAGATTTTAAGAGACTCTGTCGACCTTTGACTGGAGGAACCGGCTCTCTAGGTTCATTAATTAGGTAAACGAGCCAGAGAGGCGACACAGCTGCACACTTATGGTGCCTTATTCATTCTCTCTTTTATGTACTTTTATGCCTTATGTTGCACTTTTGCTCGTTTATTGTTCCTTTAATTACCTCAGTTGTTTTTTTTTAATCTTCTGTGTGTCCTGTTGGTTTGATTAATGTTTTGTCTTTAGATTTTTCTTCTTCTCCTCCTCCTCCTCCTCCTCTTCCTCTCCTTTTCTTTCTCCTATGTCTGGAGTTATTGTCTCATTACACAAAAGGAGGCACTGAATCACCGACTGTGTGTCTGACACTTCACATTTGAAACAATAAACTCCAAAATGACTCTTACAGCAGTTAGTATAGTTTCATTGTAGATTGTGTAACAGTGAACTGTTATATTAGCCCCACACTGTAAAAATGAATTTGTTTTTTTTGTTGTAATTTAAGTAATATATGTATATTTTATGTACCGTAGATGACCATTTATTAGCCCGGGCGTTTAATATGCTAAATCGACTTGGACCCCAGGCGTTTATAAGAACCAGGCGCGTATTTGCAACAGGCTACAATTTATTTTTGCAATGAGCAGCACCAGACCATCATGCAAAGAACAAGGAGGTCACCATAGGAACACTGGAACAAAACTACTTTTTTCCCCGACGCATCTTTATTGACATCAGACAATAAATAAAAAGACAGTTTGTCTGTGTAACCGCGACACAGGGAGCTGATCAGAGCAGTGTTATGAATGATAACGGAAGGGGGGGGTCGATCGCGGTAATTTCAACACTGTACATTAGCGCATTTATCCATATCCCTATATCCCTCAGTCTAGCGCGCCTGTGTCTGTGTGTCTGTGTGTGTGTGTGTGTGTGTGTGTGTGTGTGCGCCTGCATGCGAGAGAGAGAGAGAGAGAGAGCGAGAGGAGGGGCTGACAGAAGAGGTGAGAGCCGGTGAAGCGCTGTTAAAAAAAACTTTTGTTTTCTGTGCAAGACTATGGTAAACACTTAATCGCCCGGGCGTTTAATTGAACCGGCGTTTATTATGCCAAATGAGCTCGGACCCCGGCGGCTATTAGAGCACAGGCGCGTATTTGCACGCGGGCGATTATTTGGTCATCTACGGTATTTATAGTTGTATATCAAGTGTTGAAGTAGTATTTCTGTTATGCACCTCAATTTGAAATTTTTGAATATCTAGCATTTTTTCATATTCCAAATATGCCTGAACTGATTTTGTTTAAAGATGTTGTGGTCAAATAAATACCATTTAAAAAATATATTATGTATCCCACTCAGTCATTTTAGAAAAATAAATGATTTAGTTGACTTGACAAAGGGGGATGAATTGGAACAACTTGCAAATGTAGAAATATATGTTTGTTGGTGGGACTTGTAATTTAATGTCACCTCAACTAGGCATTTAGTTCACACAACTTAAATTTCCTTGTTAGTAGAACTTAAAATGTCATTGACTAAACTTAACATATCAAGTTGATCCAACTTTGTAAGTGGTAGGAACTTAATTGGAAGTGTAAAGAACTAGACATTCTTGACTCTCTTAACTCAAAATTTTAAGGCAGCCAGTTTTTTAAGTTGAGCCAACTAGTTCGTTTTTACAGTGCACAGCCGAGACGCTGTCGGGTCGTTTCCATTTTTAATTTTAAAATCATAGTTGCTTTGTGCGCCGACAGCCACCGAGAGGCACCGGTGAGTAAAAGATGGAGGTCATTAAACGCCTCGGAGGGACTAGGCTCATCAGATGACACACACACACACACACACACACACACACACCGTCTAGTTCCTCACGGGGTCGTAAGACTGGAGCTGTCTCATCTAATTGTCCTTCCAGCTCAGTGTTTCCTCTCCTCCCTGACGTGTCTCCCCCAACGCCAGTGGAAGTGAGTCGTGCTCACAGTCCTTGTCCTACCTGCTGTATTTACCACCAGTGTTGATTTACAAGACATCAATACTCCGCAGCATGCTAATGCCCTCAGCTGAGATTTACACTGATGTCAGTACACAATGCTAATGAGGATTGGTGATTGTTTGCCAACAGCATGTCACGACGGCTCGTGGGAGATTATTTCGGGGGCAATTTATCAACGGTGTCCTCTGCAGCCGAACAGGTGAAGGAGGAGACTTAACGCCACCAGAGTTTCGGTTTACTTCAAAGCGTCACTGTGGGTTTCTGCTCAACCGTGGAGCTTTCATTAAGCACTTTTTGAACTGTACGTCTGACATTCCTGTGAAATTCATTTGTAAAGGTCAACTAATGGTCCCAATTTGCTCCTCGTGTCGCCCACTTTGCAAGTCAGTTGCACCGGGAGATTGATTTTCCCATCTCACATTTCTGGGAAGCTGCCAGAAACTTCTCACTCGTTAGGAAAAATGACTTCACTGGTTTCCTCAGGGAGCTCGTCATGAACAAATATAGTATATGGATGGTGCTGGTATCATCAATATTAGTACCATAAAAAGCACTTTTGAAATATGTTTGGATCAGCTTTTTGAGCATGTTTTTGACATCTGCAGACTTTTTAATGACTCGTATTTTGGGGACAGGCGCTCTCGAACGAGAAAATGATGACATTTTGGCCAATTTAGGCAAAGTAGTGACAGGATGTCAGGGTGTCAGGCCGTGGGAATAGTTTACTCCTTCCTACCCAACTCCCCTGTCCCCTGTCAAAGTCTTAAAGTTTCTTTAATTCCCAAGTCTTAACATAGACAAAAAATAGGGAAGCTCGGGAGTGTGAGGATATGCTCTAATTCACACCTTCAAACTAGATAATTATCTTTATTTGATTTTTTATATATGATTTTCTGATGGCAGCAGTAATGAAGCACAGACATTTTCCAACTTCTCCTTGGAAATCCCAAGACAATCATTGGCCCAACATGATCTAGGTTTACTAAGGGTCTCCCACCAGTTGGACGGGCTGGAAGACCTTCAGTACAAAGTATCACCTATAACATCTCAGCTGGATCCTTTTGATGTAAAGCAACAGCTCAACTCTAAGCCTCTATAAGACTGAGACTAGCCTCCCTATAGAGGACACTGACTTCAGTCCTGCCTTTCTCTGTCTTTTGATAAATCCTAATCTCACTTGTGAACACACAGATACTTTAACTTCATAACTTGCAACAGAAACTCCATCTCAACTTGTAGGACCCATGTAGAAACCATTTCCAGAACCTCAAGTTCTCATACTGACCCACCTCCAGGTCCACACAAGAGACCTATAGAGTGGTTGGGCCAACTCCCACAACTCCGACTTTTAGGACTTTTAGCACAACTTAGAGACTGGATATTAGACAAACAAACTTGTGAGCACCTGTAATCATGCTTAGTCTGGGTCCTTCTTGTGTGTGCAGCTGTATGTTTATGGCCGGTAAGTGTGCAATAGTGTAGTTACTGTGCAATCATGTAACCATGCTCAGTCTGGGTAACGTAATCATATTTAGTCTGAGCGTGTGTAATTGTATGTTTTATAACATAACGAATCATGTCCAATCCTTTCACAATCATGTAAATCTATTTATTTTGTTATCTATCGATCGGTCCTCTGTTTTTATGGACTTGTGTCCAAGTGTTTTATGTTTGAGGACCACGGATGAAATCTAGCAACAGTGCTAAGTCCGGTGTATTTATCAATATGCATTGTCCTGTCTAAAAAAACGAACTAATAAATAAATAAGCATTGCAGGAGTCACAGATTAGTTCACTGTCTTATGACTGAGAGAGACTCCACACGTCTCTTCTTGAATCTGATTATTAAACCCAATAATTCAAGCTCTGGTTACACTTTTTAAAAACAGAGACCACAACCCTGGTCTACTGGTCCACAGCCACTGTCCTAAACCTTAATATGACATCTACAAGGTGAGTCAATCAAGACAGTCAAAGTCCAGAGTCTTATTCACTGTTATCTAAATTGTAGCATAGGCCTATCTGACTTTACACAGGTCCTCAAAAGCAGCACACACCAAAATCAAACGGCAGCACAAAACACCACGCAGTGAGTCGCAGTTTCTACAGTTTAGAAAAAAAAGGTGAACAAACAACACACAAATTCAAACAGTTCACCTTTTTTTCTCCACCAGAGAACTTGGTCCCAAAAAATTAAAGTCGAGAGTACTTCCCAGTTCGTTGAGGATCTTTGCGCTGATTTCCGCGAGTGCAGCTGGTACCAGGACCGATTCCCTGTGTGTCCTCTCAGCTGCACGTGAGGTCCGGTCAGGTCGGCAGACAGAGGACAGTGGAAAGAAGTCTTCCCCTCGGCTGCCACGGTGAGTATCATCCGCCATTTTTACTTTTTAAATCTCCCGCCATTCACCTTTCGGCGGGAGCGTGTGTGCGTCGGTACGTAGCCTACGTCATTTAAAGGGCCAGTTCGCAATCGCCACAGTCTTCATTAGCTACGTCAGGATTGAGCCAATCCACTGAGGAGCTTTTTGACCACAGTGATGAAAAGGTTTTTCCACTAGTACTATGACCATAACTCTGCTTCATTTTTAACAGAAGCCCATCCTTTTAAATCTTTATTAAAGCAGAAGTAAGTGATATATTTGTGTTAATATAAGTCTTAAATAGTTATATCTTCCGACAGCAATCACTTACATAGAGTGTTTGGTCTGAAACACGGGTCTGTCAGTCACTCTGCTCTGCTCTGAGCCGAGGAGAAAACATTTCTCGTATCCTACAGTTTTTATCCAATGAGGAGAGAGAACGGCATGAAGGGCTGTGTGTGCAGCCAAGGGACGCCGTGAATGTGGCGACGTAGGGACGAGGACTGTTATGGTGCGTTCAAGGCAACTCGTAACTGGTACGAGTTCACGGGTCGGAAGTTACGAGTGGCCGTTATAGTGACTTTCACCGGTAAAACAGGTCGGAAAAACACGAGTGGGTTGCCTGAAACGCTACAAAGTCGTAAGTTGTGACTTGAAGCTGTAATTTACGATTTCAAAAGCCGGCCTGGAACGCAGCATTAGCGAAAACGACCGGACCACTTACTTCTGCTTTAAATCTATTAAGTCTTTGTTGTGGCTTTCAATGTATAAGCTTCACCCATACTGTTAGGCTATTATTGTTTCCACTGATGCCCAACTTCTGCTGACTTATTGGCAGTTTGTCCTCAATTTGTTCAATCGTATATTTAACTTCTTATTCAGGAAAAACTTTTTTTTTTTTAATCTGCGCAATCTCACAAAAACTAACCTAAATCTGTCAATCCTGCTGATTGAGTGACTCTATTGCTGATAAATTGGTAATTACACTTTATCAGGAGAATATTTACAGTTACAGATTTCACTTTAGCAAAAAAACAGACTTTATAAAAAATCTCAAGGACAGGGATAGTAGGAGTCCTCATGATTTGACAGTCGACCTCGTGATGTGTGATGTTTTTAAAACTCGAGTGCCCTCACCGCTATCAACGAGACGTCATAGAGTAGGTAATCTGTATGCAGCCAGCAGCGCGGATAATTATCTCAATCATTTGATTCGAAAGTTAGGCTACGCACACCTACATGCACACAAGCAACAAACACAAACACGCACACACACCCTATCCTGTGGTGACAGTCTAATTCAAATAGAAATCCCCACACACACACACAGAACACATATTCCCCCGACTCTGGCCCCCGTGGTAAACAAAGCTATCATCTCCCATTAGCATCCTGTTGACCTGTTCATATCTGAAAATAATCAGGCGGTGATTATGTGATCAAGTGAAGAGCGCTGTGCTGCCAAAAAAATAAAGAAGCTCATCACTCCTTTGGGAGTTTTCAAGGTTGCTTTCCAAAAAAAAAATGTTATCTGATTCCACATTATCGACCGGCCGTGTAAATTGGTTTCCACGATCAGGACGTGGCTGAGCTCTGCTGACTTGGCACCGTGCACACTGGTTTGGATGCTCCTTGCATGAATGAGCCAGGGATGGAAAGTAACTAAATACATTTACTCCAGTATTGTATTTACAATCAGGTTTACTTTAGGAAGTCAATACAATTAAACATTTACTGTGCTTGTAATTCACTTTAAGGTTAATCCAACAACGTTAGCCCAGTTGTAAAATGTCCTCTGTAGCTGTATATACCATTACTTGTAGGGGTTTTCTGGACATACAAGTACTGTAGGGGTTAAAAGAGGTGAAATAGGCTACATGTTTACAACTTTTTTAAAAACTGTATTTGAACTCTTACTTGCTGCTGGTGGATAGATGTGGAGGACAAACCTTCTGGATTCCCTCTGGAAAAGGAAAAGGAACTTCTACTCTAATAAAAACTTTAGATTTGGGACCATTCATAGAGTAATAAAGTCACTGTACATTTAATTTATGGACCCAAATAGTTCATGTAATGTTAAGTTAATCTTCAAAGAGCTCGAAAGAATTGACATTATATAAAAAAAAGAAGTGACAATCCTCCGTGAATCTTCTCGAATCTCAACTATTTATGACTGAACTGTACCTGACTTTATGAAGGAGTTATAACTAATAAAAGGATGTCAGTCTTTCTACTTTTACTTTTGATACTCATCTGCATTTGTCTGATCTGGCACTTGTACCTGTGATCGAACACATATTAAGTAGTTATATAGGATAAGGACTCATATACTTCCTCTACCTGTTGCTATATGAACACGAGGCTGTGGGGGAAAAGAAATTATAATAATATATAAAGTTATCTGATGATCTGAAAAGACAACACTGTATTATCATGTAATGTAATAATCATCAATCATGCTCTCGCCTGCTGGTTTAATTACATAGGTTTAATTCATACCTTAACTTTATCTCATGAATGACTCTGGGGAACTCTAATGTTATTATTCCTTCATCAGTTATTATCTTGATTATGAATTACCACCGTAATCATGTTTTATAGCGTTTTACAATCACATATAATGAAAAAACTTCTATAGTACGTTGCCTTTTTAATATTTTTTGAGCTATTATTTATTTTTCTACCATGTAAAAACAGCCTTAATCCATGCATAACCATCAATATAAATCCTTAAAATGGGTTTAAACAACACCTGAGGATATGAAACAGAGCTGATATTATTAATATTTATATAAAAAATGTTAGATCAAAAGACGCAGCTGGTTTTTGTGGTAACGACTCCCTGTTTCTTACATTTGGCACACTGTACTACAGCAGTGAGAGAGAATTAAAGTCAGAATTTCAAATAGATAAATATAAAAAAAAGCAGAAAAAAGTAAGATAGATCCCTGAGCTCCTACAGCTTTCTATTATTAATTCTTTCAGGCCTTTCCCTCAGCTGCTGCAGAAATCCTCTTTTTCTTGTTACAGCGGGGCGTCGTTCTGCGGCTGCTCCTGCTGAACTGCAGCGGCTCCATAGATGTTTTTACAGAAATAAGTTTAAAAAAAACAAGCCCATCCCCAGCCGCAGGCAGCTGCTTTATTTATTTATTTTATTTATTTATCATTTTTTAAATAGTTTGGCACACTTCTCTGCAAGGAACCTCACCCTGCCAATAGGAACTACCCCTGGAAGTGTGTACGAGACAGTGTTGCAGTGTCTGGTCTGCTCACATTTATAGTGAATATTAGAGCTTTACATCAATATTGCATCACCAGAATAAATTATTCTTGGATTAGGCTGCTTTTCAAGTTCTAGCATGGTCTCACACACACTGGTGATAAATATTCATGGAGGTATAACAATCATGGATGGCGTAATGTCGTTAACACTGTAACTGTCCTGGCAAAAATTTATAGAATAGAGGGACAGACAGCGGGGCGGTGGGGGCGGTGGATTCTGGGCGTTTAGCCACTTTTATATTATTAACACAGTACATCAGACGTGGAAGATCTCGCGTCAGCAGGAAGTGAAGTGAAGGAAAAAAGAAAGAAAGAAAGATCTGGTTCTGAAGAGCAGGTCCGTCCTCAGGCAGGCAGGTCATTTCCTCAAAGAGTGCAGACCAGGAAAAGGAGGAGGAGGATTGACAATGAGGGGAACATTTCTACATAATACACTACACTGCACTGGCTGTAATATATTGATTGCGTTTCCACAAAGTTTTTGAAGTTTCATTGAGCTCCCTGCGAATAAAAGATCCTGTAGCAACAATGGTCCGACCTTCAGGAGGCTCCCAGCAGCACAGGAAAAAAGGTTCATTTTGAATTTACAATGCTAAACTGCTTTGAATAAAACACACTTCTTCTTTTTTTTGTATTCCTTGTGGGGGGAGAGTTTATTTCATTCTTGACACTGAATAATGCATGGTGCACCTGAGAGGAGCTGCAGCATGTATGAAGAGAAACTAGGTCCCAAAGTGCTTGTATTTAAAGAAAAAAAGTGAAAATTATCTGTGCCAAGGCATTAAAGTATTTAAATCTATATCAGTCATTTCCTGGATGTGATTGCTGCACCTTAACAGAGAATAAAAACCTGTTGTTGCACTGTAATGTAGAAAAATACAAAACCCTTTTAAAGAATATAATAAATAAGGGCTGAAATTAGAGCCATTATTATAAGTAATGAGAAACAAGTGCAGTAAAAAGTGTAATGTAATAATAAACTGCTTGTGGCTTTATGTTTATGACATTAGTGCCTGCAGTGGCGAGGAGACACCAGAGGGTGGCAGCACTGTGCTGCAGAGACGCCAGGAATAGGAACCATGGGCTCGTCGTTTCCTGCCAACTGATTAGTGTAAGTGTGTGTGTGTGTGTGTGTGTGTGTGTGTGTGTGTGTGTGTGTGTGTGTGTGTGACAGAGAGCCAGTACTGCACACACACATGCACATACACTTCATAACAATACAAGACCATTAAAATCATCATGCAAGCAAGTGCAAGGTTGCTTTTGCATCTCATCTAACCAGTGGTGTAGTCTAATGGGTATACTGCTTTTTAGGTGGGTAAACTGTTCATACTTGTATCACTGGTGGTTCTCAAACTTTTTAACATCAAGGACCCCAAAATTGACACAAATTATTAGACCACAGACCCTCCCGTTGGACAAAATTTTGAAGCAAACACCAGAAATACACAAACAATCAATGTACGTTTAAATTAGGCGTACATTTTTTGAAAGATTTCTGGAATTCAAAAAAGTTGAAACATTTCTAGAAAAAAGTGGTAATATTTAAAGCAGAAGTAAGCGATCCGGTGGTTTTGGCTAACTTCTTGTCAGCCGATGGAGTTAGCAGTCCCCGCCCTCGTCCCTACGTCACCACATTCACGCGCATCCCTTGGCTGCACAGAGAGGACTGCCCCTTTATGCCGTTCTCTCTCCTCATTGGATAAAGGTTGTAGGATACAAGGAAAGTTTTCTCCTCGGCTTACAGCAGAGCAGAGTGACTGACAGACCCGTGTTTCAGACCAAACACTCTATAACTATTTAAGACTTATTGACTTTATTTTACAGGATAGCCCCTTGAGATGTGCCATCTCATTTTCGAGGGGGTCCATATACTTATATTGACACAAATATTCTGCTTACTTCTGCTTTAAGAAAAAAAAAGTTTCAGTGGTAGTGGTAAAATCTCTAAAAAAAAATGAAAAATTGAGAAAAAAAACTGGTAAAACACTTTGAAAAAGTGGTAAGATTTAGCAAAAAAAAATTTAGAAAAATGTGGTACAATTTCTCTCTCAAAAAAGGGGGCAAACAATAATACAAAAAGGGGTAACATTTCTTGAAAAAATAACAAGTAAAAGAAAAATTGAGAAGAAACTGGTAAAAAAAAATTCTAAAAAAAATCCTTGAGTATCACATAGACTACACCACTGCATCTAATTTACAACTATCTCTCTCTCTCACACACACACTCACACTAAGTGTATTCCCACGTGTCATATCTACTGTGCTGCACCGTCTGCGTCTTCATACATGTTCCTGCTCACATGAAAACATAAACAAATGCACACTGCAGGATTGATTCATCTTTCCCACGTGTTTCTCTGACACACACACACACACAGTGTATCAGTGTGAGTGACTCTTTACACTCTGACACGTCCACATCTGTGGCATCAAACACACATACACACACACACACACCTTTCCCTCTCTCTCAATCTTGCTGTCAGCCACCTTCCTCCTAACAGATGGGCCGATAGGACGGGGCCGATGCCAGATTGGGCTTCCAGCCTGATGCCTGACAATCTGAGAGGTGACGGAGAGGAGAAATACGACGAGGGACAAGACAGAGTGACAGAGGAGGAGAAAGCAGCTGTAAGAGAGGAGACAGAGATGACAGGAGGATACAGAGACACAGGAGACATATAGCAGGGACGACGAGACAGGGGCCAGGACAGGGGGAAGCTGTTTGATGTTTGCCGCTGGTGCTGAGGGTCCACGAGGCCCCCGGGCACATTATAGAGATGATGGAAAAACACAAAGAGAGGGGAGACAGAGGACGGACAGGTGGAGGCAGGAAGTGATGGAGTCGAGGAGGAGGAGGAGGAGGAGGAGGAGGAGGAGGTGAGGGACCACATGGGAAATTTTTAAAAAAGATTGTCCAAAGCAGAGGACGGAGCGTCCTGGTGGCTCTGCAGCCCCACACCCCTCCAAAAAACTGATGTTTACTCGGCGTTAATTGGCTTTTGAAACCACAAACAGGTCCCGTCTCACCACACGGAGCTGCTGACCCGTCCTCAGTCCAAATCTAGTTTCAAGAGTTTCATCATTCTGCTCACACGGTGCAGAGAAATAAAGTTAGAAAAAAAGTAGAAAGAGAAATAGTTAAGGTTAGATCCACTGTGGACAGAATATCTGATTGGGAAATAATGTTTTATTATACTTTCTGCAAGAATACAGAATGTGGATAAAAAAGAGGATAAAAATAAGGATTAATTTATACACTGCAAAAACTCAAAATCTTACCAAGAATATTTGTCTTATTTCCAGTCAAAACAAATCTCATTATACTTAAAATAAGACTCATCACATAAAAAGTAGCTTGTTTTTAAACACTTTTTACTTCTTTCAAACATATTTTCACTTAAAATAATCTGATAGTGGGGCAAGTTTTTCTTTCTTATTACAAGCACAACAAAAACTTTCAGTTTCCAAAACTTGGCAGATTTTTCTACTTATTTCAAGTGAAAATTTGTTTGAAACAAGTGAAAATGATCTAAAAACAAGTTAATTTTTGGTGATGAGTCTTATTTTAAGTGGAAAGAGATTAATTTTGACTATAAATGAGACATTTTGACAAGAAATGAGACAAATATTGTTGGAAAGATTTTGAGTTTTTGCAGTGTAAATTCTTATGCGATTATATGGAAGAGGCAAATGACAACATGAGGCAAAAGACAAAAGTGACAGTGAATCAGCTGTGAAAGAATTTGGGTTGATCCATTTGAATGAATCTGAATTTTATGAATTTCCTCTGATCTAGAAGGTCAAAAGAAAAACAAAAACAGGATCTTGGCTTTATGAGGGCACGTTTTGGAAGTGACCGTGCATGTCTTTTTTTTTTGCTGCAACAAAACAGCTACCCTTAATACCTTTTTGTGCAAATATTGTGTTTGTCTCCTGCAGCTTTATGAAGAGAAAACCTGAGATGAAAGATACTTGAATTGATCAGGTGGACAGAGACATGACTCTGAATAAATGATAACGTTGCTGCTGCATCGACGTGTAAATCCGTCCGTTCATGCACCTGCATATCTGAAATCTGGACATTTTTTTGTGTGATGGTATGGAGGAAGGTATAAGATAAACAAACACTTTCAAACCGCCACAGCAAGAAAAAAAAAACATCTGATAAATAAATGTCACAGTCAAAAAAAAAACACACTTGATCATTTTCTAGTGAAAGAGAAGTGAAGTGACAAAATGAAGGATCTGAGAGAAAGAGAGAGAAGGAGAGAGCGAGGCAGACAGTTCATGGGAGGGCAGGAGGGAGGGCGAAGCACCTTCATCTCCCTTTCAATCAGCGCGTTAGCGGCTCGCTAATGGCTTTGAAATGACAACCTCACTGACACGCTCATCACACATTTATTCAGCTGCAGTTAGCAATGCAAATAAGGAGGGTAAGCAAAGGGCTGAGAGAGAGAAAGAGAGTAGGAGGGAGGGAGGGATGGAGGGAGGGGGTAATTTACATACTAAAATGTTCCCAATTGTCGACATGTAAAATCTCTCACTGCACCGAAATATGAAATCTCTGAAGACAGAGGCACTCGAGAGATGGAGGGGCGGAAAGGCAGCTTAGCTTTCTCTGAGATGCCTAAATGAGCACAATTATGCACGGGCTGGTGCCGCGTATTAGTAAGCAAAATGAGAGAGACAGAATTTATGCAAAGAGGGTTGTTGGGGAGGGAGGGAGGGGGGTATTACGATGGCAGAAGAAATGCACAGCAGCGGCAGAGGAGAAGAAGGTGTTGACTGTATGTCAGAGGGGAAGAGCGAGGAGACAGATGCACAGACGACGAGGATCAAGTCGAGGACCCCGCGGTGCAATCAAATCAGCCTCATCACAATCCAATCACAGCGGCTCCTCTCAGAACAATGTGTGACAAAAGTGCTGTGAGACGGAGACACTTTAATTGTATTAATAACAAAACTCTCATTCGGAAGATGAGACGGCATCAAGTGAAACAGGAGGGAAAAGACAAGAAGGCAGAAAGAAATATAATTTAAGACTGAGGTGAAGGAAAGAATGAAAAGAAAGAGGCGTTTGTCCTGTTTAACCGTTAGGCTAAGTGTTTTCTATTCTGCAGAGTGGTTTCTATGAGGGTGACTGTGGTGGCGATTGTTGCTAAAGTCGCTATCAGAAAGTGATGAGGCCGGCCCAGGCTATAGCTGTTTAAGATGCTAACTAGAAGATTAAAATAAGTGCAAACAGTGATGTTTTCCACATTTTCTACTTTTTGATCCTGAATTCGACAACATTTCTTTAGCAAATAAAGTAGGAAAGTAGCTATGAATGCTATTGCTAGCAAAACTTTGATGTCATCAGAGACGCTAACATTGAAATCAACTTTAATAAAAGTTTATTCTAATAGGCTACTTTTCTGTGAAATTCAAAAGGAGATTGATACCACATTAACTACTGTAAGGTTACAATCCTAGAGAATCTAGAGTTCAGTTTAGCATTAAGGGAGAAGGTGACGAGACAGACCCAACTGCATGCTAACTTGTGTGATGAGACAACAGTAAGAAGTTATGTTGTTTTCCACCTGTTGTAACTGTGATGAAGTTTGACACTAAACTTAACATTTTTTCTGCACTAGCTGTTAATGCTAATGCTAGCAAAAGTTATAAATGCCCATTTTATTCCAGGATTTTTGGGTAAGACATCACCAAAGGTCAAGTTTGTTAAAAGTTTAACACTTTTTCATAAGATTGATGGGGAGATTGACACTCACTAAGGTAGGCTACCCTCTGAAGATTAGTTTCGCATAAAAAGAGCAGGTGGTGGCGAGTGTTGCTAAAAAAGTCCTCTAAGTCGGAACAGAAAATGATGAGGAGATTCTAAGGCTAGAGCCCTTTGGAGATTAGTTTAGCATAAAATGAGAGGAACAGCAACACTTAGCCCTAGGTGTGTTAATTTGTTTTTACAAGATAGGCCTATAGCCTAATAAGAACCTGTCATCTAAAGGTGTTAACAAAGATTAACAAAAAATGATGTGTACAATGAATTAAGCTACAAAATAAAACACTGCGTATTCTTACAATAAGTAGCCCAGTAAAACTGAGGCAATATGCCAAAGAATTGTACAATCTACAGTTTATCTTGATGTTTCCTCATTTGCCATGTTTTCTCCAGGTGATGAGCACACCTCAGTGTCTCATGTAAATAACCAACTTCATCTTTGTGTGTCATCCCTATGTAATGTATCAGTAGAGCCTATCTGCTTTTGCCTGACTGAACATAACCCTCACAATTGCACATCAACAAAATGAAACTCATTTTCTGTATCAGCAGCACGTGTGAGAAATCTGCTTTTCCTCTTCTAAATCCACAAACTGTCAACTCTACTGGAGTGATGACTAACAAGTGTAATACAGCTCACATAAAACAAAACAATACACTGCATTAAACAGTCTCCCGCTGAGACGGCCAGTGTCTCTGCTCTAAAATCCCAGGAACAATGGGTGTAATCTGCCAGTTGATCCCTCTCTGACCCACACACAGCTCTGCCTTTATTTCCATATCAAATAAGTGGATGTGATTTTCACTGCCGTTAGTCACTGTTCATTCACTGCGGCTAAAATGCAGCTGAATGGGGAAGTGATGAGGGTTTGAGAGGAGAGGGATTGTAAGAGAGCTACATGTGAGGGATTATTCCTTAAAGCAAGAGGAGTGAAGAAAAGAGCATGAAATGAAAATGGAAAGGAGAACACTGTAGAGAGCAGAGAAGAGGAGGACGGAGCAATTTGGTGTTGAAAAAAAAAGAAAAAAGGAAACATAATGAGGTGGATGGAAGATGAAAGAAGAGGAATAAGGTAACTCAGCAGCAGGGAGTAAAGTGAGGGAAAGGCCACAACAAGAGGAGAAAAGGTGTCAAAAAGATACAGGCGATCCGTCACTGCCTTCATGCTGGATGGAAACAAATAGTGTAAATTGTGCATGTGTTTGCATGCTGATGTATTTGGAAATACATGCAGAGGCTGGGGGTTATCCTAATACAGCATCCAAACTAAGCCAGAAAAATCTCAGATGCAGTAAAATCTTAAAAAACCCAGCGGCAGGTTTTAGTGTAAACAAGAAAAACAAAGTGCAGTAAAGCCGTCAGTACGTTTGGAGAGTGTTGGATCATCGGCAAAGGTCTGAAACCACCTCACATGTGTTAGTTGGCTCAACTGTTGCGGGAACATCATGGCTCTGACGGTAAAAAAAACAACATTTTCAATATGAGCAAGGTTTGGTCGTCAGATTGGTACAAGGTCAGAGGTCATCCAGAAAGAAACAGAAGAACATACGGGCTAAAAATCAAAACTAAAATCATCAGCACAAAGACACTGTCAAACACTAACAATTTCTGTAAAGATTAGAAAGTGAAAATGAAATACAGTAGCCTACATCATTGTTAACATTGGATAAGAAGCTAATACCTAAGCCTTTTGTTGTCAAGTTAAACTTATTGTTTATTATTGTTTTTTGTATTGTTATTGTGCACGTTAAGTATTATACTTTCAAATTGTCAATTCATCCCTTTCCTGTGAACTCAAACTTCTTCAAATCACACGTTCATTTGGTCGACTGATTCGAATTTGGTGGTCAAAAGTCAAAGTCAAGTCATTTTTGGATGTAAATCCCAGATTAAGACACTTATTCAACTAAATTCTACACAAATGACTGTAAGGATTAAAAGAGAAATTAGCCAAATGGTGCATTTTAATCAAACACTTGTAAAGTCCTGTGAAGATTATGAAAATCAGACGGACCGTAGACCTTTCTGGATATCTCTGGACATCATCTTCTGCAGAGATGCTGAGTGAGGCCTGGATACACGATTGCGCAATTACGCAACGATCGAAACGTCAATTTTAAAACCCAGCTTTAGAAAAAAAAACAGAAAAAACACAACAACAAGAGCAGTAAAAAATAAATAAAACGCTGCACAACAACTATGCGATGATCAAAACTGTTGAACTGCTGTCAGAACTGCAAGAGTCCGGCAGGTCCAGGTCTATAGATACACGGCTGGTGAGAGGGCAGTTCCTGTAAAAGTTACTACCTCCTCCCTTTACCTTCACCTAATTTGTGACTTCTTAAAATCCGCTGAATGACAAGTTCATGCAAGAGATGTTGAGGTGAAGAAACAGTCATGTCACTTTTCATGTGAGCTGTGGACTGATCTTGTTTCGACCTGTGTTTAATTCCTGTACAGTCTGTTCATTAAACTGTGTTAATGCAGCGTCAGTAACAGAGGATTTGGAGAATGTGAGTTTCCACTGCTGCATTCAGGCTGCAAATCACCCAACACAGTGTCAGTGTGTGAACGGGTACAATAAGGGCACTGGGAGCAATAATAGTAATGCAGATGTTTGTGCATGTGTTGTGAAAGATAGAGAGACAGAGAGAAAAATTATCCTTTCATGGGTAATGAGCATCTGAAATGTGTTTGACATCTGGCTCTGATGGGTAAAAACCCTTGAAACTGCCACCCAACCTCGGCCTATTCCCTCCCTCCCTCCTCCTCTTCCTCCCATCTGGCAATGGGCCTCTCCACTATACTCTGCCATCCCTCCTCTTCCTCTCTCCTGGCATCCTTATTCCCCCTTTTCCTCCTCTTCCTCAGCAAAATCAGGATGACGGAGAGCAAGAGGACAGAGCGGAGAGAGGAGGTGAAATAGAAGAAGAAGCAAGAGGAGGAGGAGGAGGAGGAGGAGGGTATTTGAGATGAAGGCTAATGAGGCATCGTGATGAGAGGGAGCGACGAGGGGAGAGTGAATGAGAGGAAATGGCAAAAACCATGAAGGGAAGTAGTGGTGACACTCGAGGACGGGAGGCACTTTGAGGATCACAACAGGAGGAGAAGTGGCTGTAAGATGGAGTGAAAGCCACACACACACACACACATACACACACACACACACACACACACACACAGAGACACACACACACACACCTCCATGCAGACCCGTAAATCTCTTCTGAAGCCAGCAGCAATGCGGCTCAGCTCCCAGCCACTGTATCCTCTCTCCATATTCCAAATCCCATGATGGTCTTATTACTATAATCGGCTCTCAGCGGAAACACTACAAAAAAGCACTCACGCACACACGCACACACACACACACACACACACACACATACACATACATACACACACACACACACACACACACACACACACACACACAAACCCATAACAGAGCAGGTTCATGTGAGACGACTCTCCAGGATGCGATGTGTGTTTCCTGCTGAACTGCTGCCAACCTGTGTTTTTAAACAGGCAGCACATAAAGGTGAGACTCATGTTATATTAAAGCTGTTTTCTCTCACCATTTTCCCTGCAGAGAAAGTTTCAGGGTCTGATGCTCGATCTGGTTTCAGGTCTTTTCTCTCTTGAGTTTGCATGCGCTCCCTGTTGTTTGCACTGGTTCCCTCTGGGTTCTCCCCCACAGTG
Organism: Trachurus japonicus; assembly: GCF_045865225.1. Classification (NCBI taxonomy): domain Eukaryota; kingdom Metazoa; phylum Chordata; class Actinopteri; order Carangiformes; family Carangidae; genus Trachurus; species Trachurus japonicus. The sequence goes on along the minus strand of NC_140917.1, from coordinate 7,384,619 downwards.
CAAAGACACAATAAACATAAAGGTAATTTGCGACTCTAAAGTGCCAATTAGTGTGAATGTGAATGTGAGTGTGTGAGTTTGTTTGTCTTTATAGTCCCCAAAAAGTACAAGGAACTAAAACCTGTATAAGTAGTTCCAGGTACTTTTCCTCAGGGAACAAATGGTGGTATTCCAGTAGCGCCATTCGGCACGGCACGGCACGGCACGGCACGGCACGGCACGGCACGGCACGGCACGGCTCTACTCATTCTTTTTTTTTGCTTTTCCACTAGTAGCCTACCTGGTACCTGGTACTTTTTTGGTAGCGCCTCAGACCAGGTTCCAAGCGAGCCGAAGCGATACTAAACGTGATGTCAGCCTCAATTCAATTCAATTCAATTCAATTCAATTCAATTCAATTTAATTCAATTCAATTCAAATAACTTTATTAATCCCACAAGGGGCAATTAGTTTTGAGCAGCAGGTTGTCGTGGTTCATATAGCCTACATGGGAATAAATAGTCGATAAATAGTCAATACATCACATCAGACAACAGGTTCAGAGAGTCGTCACCGGAAGAGTCGTGAGCGCGACTTCCGACACGAGAATCAAACCCGGTAATTTTAAAAACACACAAACAACAGCGCCCACTGATCTGTGCTGAGACTGTTATTGTTCTTTCGACTGCTTTGTGTGTTTCTGTATTGTCTATGTGTTGTCTATTGTCTATTTGTGTCATTTTATGTATCACCCTTCTATAGTAGTTTGTGGTCTGTGTTTTCTGTGCATTTTTTTTTGTTATATGTTGGGACTGCAGATGGAAATTAGCTGTGAGTTAAAAAATCTGATGCAACCATCTCTTAATTTTCTGCAAATGTCATTGCACACTGTCCCGTAATAAACTAAATAAACTAAACTTAACCAATCAGAAACTGCAGACCACAACCTCCAAAGTCCCCTGAACCATTGGAAAGTAGCTATTTCTTGAGCAAGGATCTCTTTGGGGGTAGATCAATCACCTTGGAGCCAAAATTGAGTTCCTGTGGTTGAAAAGCTCATAGTTCCTCAACTACCACTAGCTCTGATTGGCTCGAGCAGTTTAGCCAGTGGCTGGAAGGAAGTGAAACATCCATAACTATCTCCAACAAAGAGAGCGAGGGGAAAAGCAATTTGCAATAGAAACGAACCGATTCAACTTGAACCTGGGGGTGGGTGGGTGGGTGGGGTTGTGGGCTCCTGCGGCTCCGTAGCCTCGGGGCTCTTTCCCACTGTCCCTGCTTGGTAATCCAGCCTGATTTAGCTGAGGGAGACTGTCAATCTGGAGCCTGGTCGACTGCTCCCAGGCTTCGTTTTCCTTTTTTAAAAAGTATTTTTCTGTGTTTAAGTCTGAAAAAGCTGAATTCATTCACAGCGACGGTGGTTTCCTACTTTCTACTCTGCAGCTGTTTCAGTCCGTCCATTAGTCCGTCAGTCCGTCACCACGGCGGCTGTCTGACCGACCAAACTTTTGTTTTGCGGATGTTTCCAACAGCTTTCCTTTGTTACGGCTTCACCCCGACGACACGACACAAACACAAACACACTCTCACAGATAACAAGGTCTGTAAATGAGGAAAAACCTCGAGCAGCGGAGCAGCCAATTAAACCCCAGCAGCAGCCTCACACTGCTGCCTCCATCACCGCCACCGCCGCCGCCGCCGCCGCCGCTGCTCATGATAACGATGATGACGGAGATGATGGTGGCGCCGAAACCAAACAAGACGGGAAACATCACCTCCCTCTAATCGCTCTTTGATTCCCTGCAGAGACAAAAACAAAACAAAAAAAGGAAACAGGAGGAGTTGAAAGGGTTCACTGAGGCTTAGTCACTTTTTTTGTCTTTCCATGAACTAAATTTAGATGCTCACTTAACACAGCAGGTTAATGAAGCATGCTCTCTGCACCCCCACCACCCCCCACCCCCAACCCCCTCGCCCCCGTCGACCAGCTCTCAACCATGAGGCAGCTTCTGGAGAACTGGAAACAACTGGGACACAGATATTCAGCAGCTTCATTAACCATCAACAAAAGCTAAAACACAGGTTGAAGCTAATTCTTTGCATCACACAGCAAACATACTGAGAGACCTGACAGAGCCTCCTCTCTTCTGATTGGCTTGTTGTAAACTGCATTGAACCTTTTTTTTGTTCTTGAAACTACAAATACGTCTTCCTGTGGATTGACCCATTCAAAATAAATAACAGTAAATATGGACCTTTAAAATTCTAGAGTTAACAGTTAAAGCAGAAGTAAGCGATCCGGTCGTTTTGGCTAACTTCCTGTCAGACGATGGAGTTAGCAGTCCCCGCCCTCGTCCCTACGTCACCACATTCACGCGCATCCCTTGGCTGCACACACAGAGAAGACTGCCCCTTTATGCCGTTCTCTCTCCTCATTGGATAAAGGTTGTAGGATACAAGGAAAGTTTTCTCCTCGACTTACAGCAAAGCAGAGTGACTGACAGACCCGTGTTTCGGACCAAACACTCTATAGAAGTGATTGCTGTCGGAAGATATAACTATTTAAGACTTATATTAACACAAACATTCTGCTTACTTCTGCTTTAAAGTTATGTTACTTTTATCCATTTAAATGCCAAAGAAATAATCAGACAAATAAATGATTGTAAGTTGTGGTCTTAGATTATCCCAATTTTTCAAATTTAGAGATATCCTGTATCTTATTACGGTAACACATGTGTTTCTGCATTGTTGTCATTTGCATCAGGTTTAAACTATAAACTTTAAACCTGCATAAAAGCCATTCAAAAATTGTTACAGTAATGTCAGCTACGTGGCTCTAAACTTGGTCTGTTGTAAGAGACAATGAATTATTTCTTCTCTAAATCCAAAAGTTCCTGTATATAGGATTCTTCTGAAGGCTTCAATGTTGACTTCACACACTCAATTCAACTCAGTTTTATTGATATAGTGAAAATTTACAACATAATTCAAATAAATAGTGCTGTTAGAGTCCAGTGATCAACACTAAACACTAACTCATTTAGGCCCGGCCCCCTCTTTTCTTGTTCATTGCTGTCTGGATCAAACGTGTTCATATTAAACATTCAAGTTAATAAATAAATATCACACGCTGTTATCAGAGTGTGTTTGACACAGGAGTGTTGGTTCACTCCGTGCTGCTCTCAGTCTTATCGTTCACCATGTTTCCGCTTTATTGAGTCTTTCTGTTATTAATGTTGCAGCATCTTATCAACAATGGAAAAGTTGCACAAGTTTGTTTCTGTGTGTTGTTGTTGTTGTGTTTGATGTGCATGCACGGCTCAGCACCGTAAAGATTAAGTGTGTTTTTGTTGCTGTTCACCTCGTAAACGTCGTCTCTAATCCAGCAGCAGCAGCAGGAGGAGGAGGAGGAGGAGGAGGAGGAGGAGGAGGAGGAGGAGTGTCGCCGTGCTCTCTTTAATTCTTCTCTATCTATTCTTGGCAGGATTTGCATTTTCTATCCATCCTTGTTTTCCCTCAGATTGTCGCCTCATTCCTCCTCTGGACCTTCAATGGCAGCTAAGGGCACACACACACACACACACACACATGCAGCTCACTAATGTGGAGAAGGGTGCTTAAGTGTGTGTGGAAGCTCATCTTCCTTTTAGCTAATGCCACCCACGTACACACACACACACACACACACACACACACACACACACACACAGACACAGACACACAAGCGGAAACTATGATGAGGTGGAAATTCAGCGTTGCACGGCGCTGTCGCTGACATGCATGAATATTGATGTGCGAACAGGTGGGCTGCTGTCACACACACACACACACACACACACACACACACACACACACACACACACACACACACACACTCTCACACACAGATGTGGCCGAAAACAGCTCTGCAGCGCGCACACACACACACATGTACACATACACACACACACACTGTGGAGCAGAATACTAATGTATAGGCTGTCAAACGTGACATAAATACACTCACAGCGGAGGATTCAGAGGTGGAGGAAATGCCCACACACACTTGTCATGCAAGGTGACTGAGCAAACAATATCTAATTATCCCTCACACACACACACACACACACACACACACACACACACACACACGCATGCTGTGAGGAATCCATTTCACATGCATCATTACATGCACACACACACCATGCTTGCATGTCAAGTACCGCAAAGTCTCACACACTCATCAAGTGCAAACATGCCAGAGCACTTAGTGTAAGCCCTCACACACACACACACACACACACAGATAGACACACACACACACATCCACGTGCTCATGCATGACAGAGCATCACCTCGTGAACGCCCCTCTCTCACCCCCAAACACCAACAACCCCTCCCTCAGCAGGCGTTTCCATGACAACGCCCAATCGGCAGCTGCGTGCGAAAAGAAACAGCCAGAAGCATTTTACTGTAGTGCAGAAAGAGAGAGATGGAGGAAGAGGAGGAAAAGAAGGAAGGATGGAGTAGGGATGACTGCAAGTCATGGTTGAAAGAATAAAGAAAAAGAAGAAAGGGAGAGAGAAAGAGAGGAGTGAGGAACAAGAGAGAGTGATGAGGGAAATCTCTACAGAGGGAATGAAGGAGATGAAATGAGAGAAGGGATGAAAGTGGAGAGAAAGTGGAAAGAGGAGAGAAGGAAGAAAGACGGGATGAGAAATTACAGTGGGAAGAATGAGGAGCAAGGAGAACGAGAAGGAGGAAACAGTGAGGCAGAGAGGAGAGAGGGATGGAGAGAGATCTGTAGAGATGGAAGGAGGAAAAGATGGAAAGAGTGAAGTGAAAATGAAAATGGTGACTCGGTGAAATGATCGGCAAACATCAGGAGGGAAGAGAAGGAAAGGAAGGATGGGGAGAAGAAGAGGAAAGGCAAAGTTTAGTTTAGTTTATTATGGATCCCATTAGTCCTCACCTTGGTAAAGACTATTCTTCCAGACACTCATACGTGACAATCGAGACATAATACAATAAAATTACAGAATTGAATAAATGAAAAAAAACAAAAAAAACAAAAAGAAAATGAAAGAAATAAAAGAAAAATATATAAATAAAAAATAACAATCCAAGTGATTTTACAAATACAAAACAATTTGACTTTTCAAAACATTACATTAAGCTTTAAACTAGAAAATATGAGTTCTTTACTAATAATGGCCTCTTTTATTTTATTTTTTTTTTAATCGCCAAAGTGGTGAATAAAGTAATGGATTTATTTTTAAAACAGTTTTTATTCTTCATTTCATCACTTTTATCTTTATTTCTACTTAGTTTTATTTTCTATTCTTAAATCTTCTGTGTCTTTCATCATTGTGTTCGTTTCCTACCTCTGTTTTAAAATAAATAAAGTTATTATTATTACTACATCAGGAAGGAAAGAGGAAGAAGCCGGACTTTGGGGTCAAAGGTGAAGAGAAATGAAAAGAGAGAGAGAGAGAGAGAAGACGAAGAGCAGGAAGGAATGTGAGGTCAAAGGTCAAGTTGGTGCAGGAATAAGTACAGAGTAAAACCTGTGATGTAAGAGCGTGAAAAACACTGCTCCTTTGTGTGTGTGTGTGATGTAACAAGGTCCCTCTTTCCTAGAAAACCTTCGGCCTTTTCTCCTCAGAAGTTTCTCTGCAGGACACGTGTCTGACAGAAAAATAACAAACATCGACTTTTAACCTTCGAGAATCAAAACCTGATCGACGAGGAATAAAAGACACAGATCACATGACGACAACAACAACAATGTGTGGGCACAATGAGTCAAAAATATAGAATAATGTAACATGTTTTATAACAACAGATGCATTAAAGGACAATTCCGGGCAAATTCAACTTGGGGCTGTATTTTCCTAACATTTTAGGTCTAAAAGAAGGAATCTGAAGATTTTCCGTTTAATTGCTCCTGTTTTGGGAAATGAATGGGAGCGGATGGAAGTTCCGCTGCTTAGGCTGTTTCCAGCCCTCAAAGCCGCAATATTTTTTCCACAGACAGTGTCAGATGGCGACTCAAACATGCACTGAGAAGTTTGATTACTTCAAGCAAGCAGACATGTTTGTAAAACTCGATCTAATTCAAAGTCTCGTGCGAGACCCAAGTTGACGCTCGGTGTGTTCACATGCAGTCGGAAGCTCCCGTTTGTGTCATAAACACAGGAATATCAACTCTTGACTTGCTTGAAGTAAATAAACTTCTCGTGCATGTTTGAGTCGCCACCTGACGCTGTCTGTGGAAAAACATTGTGGCTTTGAGGGATGTAAACAGCCTACTACTACTACCGCAAAACAGGAGCAATTAAACTGAAAATCTTCAGATTCCTTTTTTTAGACCTAAAACGTTAGGAACATACAGCCCCGAGTTGAATTTGCCCGGAATTGTCCTTTAATATGTAAATCACTTTAGCATTGCTGCTGTTAACAGCGAAGCTAATTGTTAATCACTTCACCGTCGGGTTGTTGTGGATCGGTCTCTGGGGTTGAATTCAGTCTCATTTTAACCTGAAACTATAAAACGAACATCATTTATTTGTTACAGTAGCCTAACATCTACGGTGGCCCTGAGGGCTCAATGCACTGCTTCTGCTGTTACAGTTGGAGAAAACACATGCGGTTATTAGATTTACAGTCTATGGATTTATGATAATATTTGCAGGAAGAGAGATTTTTTCTATAGATTCAGTTTTGAGGATGAGAAAGTGAGTTGTTACGATGGAAGTGCACAAAATAAATAAAAGCAGCTTTTGGTTTCTTCTCAGATTTAACCAAGACTATTGATCAGAGCTGAAACAGTTCAATCAAATATGTTAAAAAAAATGACCAATGAGATGATAAATCTAAATCCTTGATCATGTATTTTGACAAGAGGGACGAAGACATTATAGAAACCTGACAATATATAAAAACTAAAGTATCTAAGATGCTAAATTTGAAGATTTGTCTGTTTCCTGCTTAATAAACATGTATCAATTAAAGAAAAAACAGGAGTTGTGCAAAAATGAGACTCATTTCTTTTATCTTGTGCATCTCCAATCCACTTACAGTAATTAACCAAAGTGCAGTGACACACTCATCACATGTTGGAAATCAAATATTTTCCAGTCAGCACCAAAATGCAAATCTATCTTTTTTTTTTTTTTTTAATGACAAAGTCTTGACCCGCATCACTCGCCCGCGGTTATACTGTATCAGCGTTACCATGACGGTAATTAGCCACAGAGCAAACGACTCTCTGAGGGGCAACACAACATTAATTAGAGTCAGTAAAGAGAAAAAAAAACACAGAACAACACAATACACAGAGACGTGGTTCAGTGGGCAAATGAGAAGTCAAATGAGGCATAAAGAACTGGATGAAGTGTGTGTGTGTGTGTGTGTGTGTGTGTGTGTGTGTGTTTGTGTGTTTGTGTGTGTGTCTAAGATTACGTGTGTGCATGTGCGTCATGTTTTAGGTAAAGTATATGACCAAATGTGCAATTGTGAATGGGTTAAGTGTGTACTCTGTGAGTAATCTGATCTGTGTGTGTGTGTGTGCAGCAGCTCCTTCCTTCAAGAAGCTTTTTTTTTCTTTCTTTTTTTCCCAGAAACTCATTAAAGTTCATTCACATGGACCGAGCCCTCCATAAACAGTCATTAGAGGAGCAGCTCTCACTGTAACACCGGATCACTGAGCGTCTCCTCTCCTCCACACACACACACACTTCTTGTTCCTGAGTCGACACTTTAATTTGAAAATCTTCACTAGTTTGCAAACTTTTTGGTGTTTTTTTTCCTCTTCCTTCCTCCCGTGAGTGGCGCTGCAGCTGCAATCACACAGTTTGTTCTCTTCTCGTCAGTCAAATTAGTGCCTGAGATAAAATGAATCAGGACTCACATTCAGCACTGAATGGATAACTCCTGGTTACACACAGGGATGAGGCGCTGCAGTAACAAATAAACGTAGTTACCTGTATAAAGCAAGTTAGGACACAGTCTGTGTTGTTGTCGTTACTCTACTACCTCAATAACACACATTTTCTCTCATCATCTTCTATTCCCAAATCAACACTATACTTATCATTTATGCCAGTGGTTCATTTTCTCTTCTCAAACCTTTCACAGTGCAGGTTAAGCCTATTACAGTGTTACATTGTCCCCCTCTGCCGGCCTGGCCGTAATCTCTCCTGTGCTCTTTTTCCATCCAGGTGTGTGATTGCTGCGGGGCGTATTTAAAGGCGGAGGTTCTGCGCGCTCTCTCTCTCCTCCCTCTCCGGTCCTGCGCTCCACCACTCGACCACGCTTCCTCTCGTGGGTCCGGGAGCGTGGTGCTCGCGGCTGGCTGGCAGACCTTTTGATTCGGTTTCTGTTTCTGTTCAGGGTTTAGGTTCCGGTTCTGTTGGGGATAGGGAAGAAGGTCGGTGCCTGGTCCGACGGCCCTGTGTGGGTTGGCTGCGGTGGCCGTCCTTTCCTTTTTCCTTTTGTTTCAGTTTGCCTGCCAGTCCAGCCGCCTCCGTTGCTCAGCTTGTTTTATCCCTCCTGCTTGTAACAATAAACCTTTTACGTGCATTTGTAACTCCTGTCTCCACACTTATGTTGCCTCCCGTGTATGTACATAGTGGTCGTTTGGGGTCGTAACATAAATTGGGGGCTCGTCTTTTTGATCTTTCGGGATTGGTTGGTAGTGAAGTGCTGTGATTGCACTAGGAAGTGTGTGGAGAAGTATCAGCTGTGGCTGTAGGGATGGAGTTTAACTTACGGGAGTTTGTGGCCGATCCGTCATGGGAGGCGGTCTGGTGTTGCACGAAGGATAATTTGTTTTTGATTGCTGACCACTATGGTGTGGAAGTGAACAAGCAGGCTAAGAAGGCCGCGCTGTTGCAGGAGGTGAGTGCAGCGCTGATTGGCGGAAGGGTTCTGCCTGCTGTGCAAAGGGCTCCTGGGCAGGCGCGTCAGTCTGGTGCTGAGTCGGTGAGACTTAAGGAGCTGGATGTTGAGTCGCAGCGTTTAGCCACCAGGGAGAGGGAGTTGCGGCTCATGAACGAGCTCGAGATGAGGAAGCTCGAGGTTCGTATGAAGGAGTTGGAGTTGGGGGCAATTGTGAGACCAGCAGAGTTTGATGTCGCAAAATACATTCGTTTGGTGCCTCCGTTTAATGAGGATGATGTGGACAAATACTTTGTGCTGTTTGAACGAGTCGCTACAACGTTAAAGTGGCCGAGAAATGTGTGGACATTGATGTTACAGTGCGTCTTGGTGGGGAAAGCGCAGCAGGTGTGCTCGTTGCTTCCCCCGGAGGATAGTGTGGACTTTGATAAAGTGAAAGTGGCGGTGCTTCGGGCTTATGAGCTGGTTCCGGAGGCGTACCGGCAGAGGTTCAGGAGGCTGAGGAAGCAAGGGGGCCAGACTTTCGTTGAGTTTGTCCGTGAAAAAGAAGCCCTGTTTGACCGTTGGTGTTCTTCCAGCGGGGTGACTGAATTCAATGAGTTGAAGCAGTTAGTGCTGATGGAGGATTTTAAAAACTGCCTCCCTGAAGTAGTGGCCACATATTTAAATGAGCACAAAGCTAACGATGTGTTTAAAGCGGCAGTGTTGGTGGAAGAGTATACATTGACTCATAAACCTGTGTTTGTGGATCGTCCCTGTAATAAACCTGTTGGGGGTTTGAACCGTGGGAGTTTTGAGGGCGGTCGGGCCTCAGTGGGGGTCTCGGAAGGTGAGAGGAAACCTGCCTCGGTTAATAGGCCTGCCTTTAAACCTGATAGAGGCGGCCCGTTTGTTAAAGAGGGTGTGAAATGTTTCTACTGTAAAGAAAGGGGGCACATTGTGGCTGATTGCCCCGTGTTGGGAAGAGGAAATGTGAAGCCTGTGTCTTTGGTCAACTCGTTGGAGAAGCCTTTGGACGTGCCTGTGGTGTCTGCTGGCCTCGCTGATTTTGCTCCGTTCATTATGGATGGCTGGGTTTCGTTGTCTGGTGGCGGCCGTGAGGTCCCGGTTAAAATACTGCGTGACACTGCTGCCTCTCAGTCGTTTATTCTGGAGGGAGTGTTGCCGCTGGGTCAGCTGTCAGCGCTGGGCTCAGATGTGCCAGTGGTGGGTTTTGGCATGGAGGACTTAGATGTGCCTTTGCACAGGGTTCATCTCCGGTCAGACCTGCTGTCAGGCGAGGTAACTGTGGGGGTGCGCCCTGCGTTTCCAGTGCAGGGGGTGGCGTTCTTGATGGGGAACGATCTGGCCGGGGGTAAAGTGCTGGTTACCCCGGCGGTGACGCCAGTCCCTGTTAGTCAGTCTCCAGACGAGTTGGCGCGCAAGTTTCCCACTGTGTTTGCTGCCTGTGCTGTCACCCGGTCCAGGTACAAGAGAAGTGAGGAGGAGGTTGATCTGAGTGACAGTTTCCTGTGTGTTAATGATGACCTGTCTCCGTCTGAGGGGGTCACCGAGGCCGGTGTCTCTCCGGAGCTGAAGGACTTGACTCTGTCTCGAGAACAGTTGGGCCGGAGCCAGAAGGCGGACGTGTCACTGTCCTCGCTGTTTGAAGCCGCCGTGGCAGCGGAGTCGGTGGACTCTCTGTCCACGGGTTTCTTTGTGAAGGATGGTGTGTTGATGCGTAAGTTTACGCCGCCGAAAGTGTCTCCGGCCGATGACTGGTGTGTTTCCACTCAGGTTGTTGTGCCCCGCCCGTACCGGTCTGAGATTCTGAGTCTGGCTCATGAGAATCCTCTTTCTGGTCATTTAGGAGTGAGAAAGACCTACGACCGCATTCTGCGTAATTTCTTTTGGCCTGGGTTGAAGGGTGATGTGGCGCGTTTTTGTAAGTCCTGTCATACGTGTCAGGTGGCTGGGAAGCCGAACCAAGTCATTCCGCCGGCTCCCCTGTACCCGATACCTGTGATGTGTGAACCATTTGAAAGAGTGTTGGTTGACTGTGTGGGTCCGCTGCCCCGTACGATATCCGGCAACAAGTTTCTGCTGACAGTGATGTGTGCATCAACTCGTTTTCCCGAGGTGTTCCCTCTGCGGAAAATTACTGCTCCTGTGGTTGTGAGAGCGTTGACCAAGTTTTTTTCACTGTTTGGGTTGCCTAAAGTGGTGCAGACGGACCAGGGCTCTAACTTCATGTCTCGTCTGTTCGCGCAGGTCCTGAAGCAGCTCCAGATTAAACACTCGTGTTCCAGTGCGTACCACCCTGAGAGTCAAGGTGCTCTTGAACGCTTTCACCAGACGCTGAAAAGCATGCTGCGCACTTACTGTCTGGATTGTCAGAAAGAGTGGGACGAGGGGGTGCATTTGCAGCTGTTTGCGATCAGGGAGGTGGTTCAGGAGTCCCTGGGGTTTAGTCCGGCTGAGCTGGTGTTTGGTCACGCGGTGCGTGGGCCGTTGAAGCTGTTACGAGAGAAGTGGCTGGATGAGAACACTGAGAAAAATCTGCTTGACTATGTGTGTGACTTTCGGACGAGACTGCGCCGGGCTTGTGAGATTGCCAGGGGGAACTTGGAGTCTGCTCAAGCTAAAATGAAGTGTTGGTTTGATAAAAATGCAAAAAACAGAGTGTTTCGTCCTGGTGACAGGGTCCTGGTGTTGTTGCCGCTTCCTGGGTGTAGCCTGCAGGCTCGGTACAGTGGTCCCTACCTGATCAAAGAAAAGGTGGGTGACAGAGATTACATTGTTGCTACTCCAGATCGGCGGCGCAAGCACCGCCTTTGTCACGTTAACATGCTGAAACTTTATTGTGAGAGAGAAGAGGTGCAGGTACCTGAGACTGACAGGTCTCCCGAGTCGCTGTCCGGTGCTGAAGCTGTGTCGCCGCGCGTCAGCCTGGTGACAGGCGTGACGGGTGGGGAGCTCTCCAGTGCTGAAACTGACAGCTCGCTGTCAGTGGCGTTGACGGAGGGGAAGCTGTCAAACTCTGCGGTGCTGGCGGAGCTGCCTGCCCGGTTGTCTCACCTCACAGAGACGCAGTGTGCTGATGTGGTTGCTTTGATAGGTTCGTATAGTGAGTTGTTCACTGATGTTCCTTCTCAGACTCACCTGATAGCTCACGACATTGACGTGGAGGGTTCCGGTCCTATTAAACAGCATCCGTATCGGGCCAGTCCTGAGAAGCGTGCGCGTCTGAAAAAACAGGTGAGCTATATGTTGCAGCACGGTATTGCTGAGCCTAGTTGTAGTGCGTGGAGCTCTCCGTGTTTGCTTGTTGTTAAGGCAAATGGTGATGATCGTTTCTGTACAGATTTCAGGAAAGTAAACAGTGTGACGAAGCCTGACTGTTACCCGCTTCCACGCATGGAGGATTGCGTTGATCGTGTGGGGGGGGCCCGGTTCGTGACCAAGCTGGACCTGCTGAAGGGGTATTGGCAGGTGCCGCTAACTGAGCGTGCTAAAGAGATCTCTGCCTTTGTGACCCCTGATGACTTTCTCCAATACAGGGTTATGGCGTTTGGGATGCGGAACGCGCCCTCCACGTTCCAGCGCTTGATGAACGTCACTTTGTCTGGTCTGTCGTGTTGTGAAGCGTATCTTGATGATCTGGTTGTGTGCTCGGAGTCGTGGGCTGAACATGTGGAACATTTGGAGAGTGTGTTTTCTCGTCTGAAGGGGGCTGGGTTGACTGTTAACCTGACGAAATGTGAGTTCGCGCAGGCGAAGGTCACATACTTGGGAAAGGTGGTGGGGGGAGGACAGGTCCGTCCTGTCCATGCTAAGGTGGAGAGTATTGTGAACTTTCCGGCTCCAACTAACCGCACTGAGCTGCGCCGTTACCTGGCGATGGTGGGTTATTACCGGGGGTTCTGTAAGAATTTTTCATCTGTTGCCTCTCCCCTAACTGATTTGTTGAGTCCCAAGGTCAGCTTTACGTGGACCGAGGCCTGCCAGACGGCGTTTCAACACACTAAAAGTCTACTTTCCAATGCTCCTGTCCTTTCAGCACCGCGCTTCGACTGTCCTTTTAAGCTGGCTGTGGATGCCAGTGACACCGGGGTGGGCGGCGTGCTCTTGCAGGAGGGTCCTGATGGCGTGGACCATCCCGTGTCGTTTTTTTCGAAGAAGCTGGACTGTCATCAAAAGTGGTATTCAACCATCGAAAAAGAGACCCTGGCCCTCGTGTTGGCGCTCGAGCATTTCGAGGTCTATGTCGGTTCGACGTGCTGGCCACTTACGGTGTTCACGGATCACAATCCGCTTGTTTTTTTGAGTAGGATGCGCAACAAGAATCGCCGCTTAATGTGCTGGAGTTTGCGCCTCCAAGCTTTCAATATTGATATCAAACATGTGCGGGGTCGTGACAATGTGTTGGCCGACGCGTTGTCACGCCAATGATGTTGATTTACTGAACCATGTAGCTATTGTGTTGCTTTATTATTATTGCTAATGTTGTCATCTTGGCCATGGTTCAGTGACTTATGGTGGGGGTGTTACATTGTCCCCCTCTGCCGGCCTGGCCGTAATCTCTCCTGTGCTCTTTTTCCATCCAGGTGTGTGATTGCTGCGGGGCGTATTTAAAGGCGGAGGTTCTGCGCGCTCTCTCTCTCCTCCCTCTCCGGTCCTGCGCTCCACCACTCGACCACGCTTCCTCTCGTGGGTCCGGGAGCGTGGTGCTCGCGGCTGGCTGGCAGACCTTTTGATTCGGTTTCTGTTTCTGTTCAGGGTTTAGGTTCCGGTTCTGTTGGGGATAGGGAAGAAGGTCGGTGCCTGGTCCGACGGCCCTGTGTGGGTTGGCTGCGGTGGCCGTCCTTTCCTTTTTCCTTTTGTTTCAGTTTGCCTGCCAGTCCAGCCGCCTCCGTTGCTCAGCTTGTTTTATCCCTCCTGCTTGTAACAATAAACCTTTTACGTGCATTTGTAACTCCTGTCTCCACACTTATGTTGCCTCCCGTGTATGTACATAGTGGTCGTTTGGGGTCGTAACAACAGTAATAGTAGCCTATATAATACATCTGTAGGCCTACATGCAACAGACTTCATACTTTTAAATGCAGCTTTTAAATGTATGAATGACAAAGTGCTTGTGTTACATGTTAACTTATATTTCAATGTTTACAAAATCAGCATAAAACACAACCTAACCGGAACACATCCTGTACAGGACTCTAATTAGAAGCCTTGTGCAACTGCAGTCTCGTTTGACACAAAATGGCGGCTGCACGCAGAAACTTTCCAACTTATTACTGTCATTTTAGGGACTTTCTAACTTTTAGAGTTGTTCTAACTTATTAGAGTTGTTTTCAAAGGAAATTCATGCAAAACCGCTGATGCGTGTTCCCATCGGGGGCAGTTTTTCAGCAAGCAGTCTCTGCATTTGTCTCGAAAACAACTCTGTCTGGTAACGTTCTATTATTATCTCATATCGTGGTGAATGTGCAGGTCACAACTTGTCCACCAGAGCGTTTTGGAGTTGTTGGATTGTGTATTCGATGAGTTTGATGAGGGAAACCAAGAAATCCCATGAGCCTCCGTAGCGTAGCTCTGAGCAGCTCACCGCTCTGCTCCGCCGTTCTAAAAATAGCTTGCACCGACAATTAAACGTAACAAACCTACTGCTAAGACTATAAGGATTATGGCAATGAGCCAATTTGCCAAAAATGTTAAACTATCCCTTTAAAACCATGAAGAGTTATACTGCAATATAACTTTAAATCCAGCTTCGTAGAACAAGTTTGGTTCAACAAATGTCAGTTACAGAGTTTATTCAACAAAGCAGAATAGAAAATCTCCTCTTCCACCGGTCACAGTGGAGCTTCCTGGTGGACGGGTTGGTTAAACTTTATATATATGTCGTGTTCGATGTTGGCAGAGTTTAGTTCACAGATGGTGCTGAGGTGAAAACTCTTCCTGATCCTGCAGGTGTGGGACTTGAACGGCCCCTGCAGCAGCTCCTGCCAGAGGGCGTCGGTGCGAAGGGGTGAAGTCCACAGTGGGACGAGCCTTTGAAGATGTTGGTTGAACCGGGCCGAGCACCGGGGGGAGCTGCTGCTGCTGCTGCTGCTGCTGAACTGTGTCCCACATTTACATTCACACTTTTAACACTCACTCATTTGGCAGCGGTGAGTGTCAGTGCATTAGGAAACCTCGGTGTAAGTTTCAAGTACGACATCTATTAGTAAGTGCACGGACATGAAGGTGCAAAATGAGAGCGAGTCGAGGTCCTTTTATAGAAATCTCCAGGAGGAAATGAAAAACGAGGAAAGAGGCTGTATCCTCGTTTTTCCTCCTGAAGTTTTAAAGGGATAGTTCACCCAAAATTCAAATTTCACTCATTATCTACTCACCCTCATGTGGACTAAGGGCTGGGAGAAGTTTCAGAGTCCTCCGTGGCTTCTCTGAGTTACAGGGGGTCTCGGCGTAGCAGTGCATGTCCATATAACGGTTGCAAATGGATACCAACTGTCTTTGTAACAAAAAGACACACCAAAAAACATCCAGATACCTCCATGCTGCTCGTATGTAATGTCCATCTTGTATTGAAGCCCCGAAATGCGAAATTGTCCCGAAAAAAATTAAATAAGTCTATATTTCAAGCTTGTTTTGTAGCGGAAGCTCCTCTTCCCTCCTCTTCCCGGTTCGTCAAATTTGGACGAACCGGGAAGAGGAGCTTCGAGGAGCTTCCGCTGCAAACAAGCTTGAAATACAGGGACAATTTCGCATTTCGGGGCTTCAATACAAGACGGACATTACATACGAGCAGCATGGAAGTGTTACGATGTTTTTTGGTGTGTCTTTTTGTTACGAAGAAAGTTGGTATCCATTTGCAACCGTTATATTGACATGCACTGCTACGCCGAGACCCCCTGTAACTCAGAGAAGCCACAGAGGACTCTGAAACTTCTCCCAGCCCTTAGTCGACATGAGGGTGAGTAGATAATGAGTGAATGAGTGAGATAATGAAATTTCAATTTTGGGTGAACTATCCCTTTAACTTTACTGGTTTGTTGAGTTGCAGGTTGTTTCAGAGCAGCTTGCCTTGTTCCTCCACCTGCAGTCAGGTGTAAAGTGGATCATGCAGCACTCAGTGTTGTGAGGTTTCATCCTGGTGTCAGATGGTTTGAAAGTCTTTTAATCCACCATCAGATGCACTGAGACAGTTGGATAAACAACTTCAGACTCCACCAGTGCGGACGTCGACATCTTTAATCCACCAATAAACTTGTGTTGTTTTCGGGGTCATTTCGTTGCAGATGGTCCAGATTACTTCTCTAATGAGTTTGTCTTTGAAGTCAAGACGACAAATTAAATGATGAGGAGTTAAAGACACAACAAAATAAGAGTTAAAGTTAGGTTGTTGTTTTTTTAATGAATGAGTTCGGATACAAATCGTTGCTGATACAGAGCTGATAAATTCTCGTTTTTGTTTTACAACATTGTTTTAAAATGAAAATGTAGCCTCAGGTTGGAGGACTTATAGTCGTTCAGAACAACTTTTAACTTCTCACACAGTCGGATGGGCATTTAAAAATTACTTTTAATCAAGCATCAACAGAAGTGTAACTAAAAGTAATAATCTAAACGCAACACTTACTCCCATTTTTGTATAAGGAACACATTAGCCACGATCCATGCACCAATGTAATTCTTTATATCAGTGAGTGATGTTGTCATATAAGATGTATTTCACATATATACAGTACATCCTCTGGATATGTTGGATATATGTGTATAATATACCCATTACAGCATCTGCAAATGTAAATATATCAAAAAATATCTACATGATCAGTTTTATTTGGTATGAGATGTTACAACTGTATGTTGTTGGTACTTGGCCTACCTAATGTAATTTAAGCATATCAATATGGGGTTAATCTTTTTGTACATAAACTATGAGAAAAATCAAATTTAGTTTGTGCTTTGTCTGTGTTTTATTTCCCTTTAAAAATGCATTTTAATCTGAGAAAAAAAAAGAAAAAAGGGGAGAAAAAAGCATATGACAGATGTCAATCATCATGTTACGCAACGACACAACCTAACTATTGCACAACCAGTGAGTTTTGGGTGCAAATAAAGAGTAAGGCCCATGGGCAAGAACATAAATGGTATGGACAGTTCAATGGCTAGCAATGCTGCTGGATATATATAGAGTTATAGAACCTTTTTCTGCAAAATAAGGGAAGCAAATACATGAACATACTGTATATAGTACAGTGTATTTGTATAGGCAAGACATACATGTTTGTTCACCACTAAACACTCACTGGCATCAATTAGAAGCAGCAACATGACACACAGGCCAGTGGGTGTTAAAGGGTTAAATTAACATAATAAATTGTGTTAACATAAGACATCAAAGGTTGCGTGTTTAATTTTTTATGTCTTAGTTATTATTATGTACATATATTACATTTGGAGTGGCTCAGAAATAAAACCACAAAATGAACGATTGTGAATCTGCAATGCTCCCTGGTGGGCGGATAAAATATGTCAACATCTGCCCGGCCGCAGATCAGACTGACTGTCAGTCGTAAGGACGTCAGTGAAGCTGCTGTAAGAGTCTGTGTCAGTAGTAAACCAGCATGCAGCAGCTACAGTAAAAAAGAAAAAGAAAAAAGTCTGTCAACAAGTCATGCAAATAAACCATATCTGAGCAATCCGGTTGAAATACATTATTCATATACAGCAGCAGCACATTCGGTATGGAAATACTCTGAGACTGACAACCCAGTTTAGGAGATTAGTGTCTCAAACTGTGCGGTGGATGCGCTGAGGTTATCACGCTCATTTGCAAATGTTCTGGGTTATTCAAAACGAACACGGCGACGGCAACTTCACTGGCAACCAGGGATAAAAATAAAAACCTTAAAACGGCTGCTTCTCCCAGGGTTAACCACAGGATTTAGAAATGGGTCAATGTAGAGTTAAGACTTTTTTTTTTCTTGCACTAAATTCTGGTGAAGAAACAAAGGAGAGTAAAAAAAAAGAAAAAAAAAAGATTACCTGTTTGTGTTGTGACTGGGGAGAAGATATGGAGCTCTGAGATCCCTGGACCTGGATTTTATATTCATGTTGATCGTACCAGCAGCAAAAAGACGAACTGCTCTGCACACAGGAGACACAAATGTGCAATACAGAGAGCTGACTTTACTTTTAACGAATGATGTGTAGAAATCATGTCAGAAAATAAAGCTGAAAAAACTTCATGAACATTAGTATGATTTATAATTGTTACAGGACAGTTCAGGTGGTACATGCATGTGTGTATACAGTGTGTTTTTCGGACAAAATATGTCATTGACTTTAAATGTTTGATTTGAACAGTGGCATAGGTTTAAAATGAGAAATTAGATTAAATGGGGGAAAACATAAATTTTTCATAGCACATGTAGCTTTAAAGCTATACTCCGTAACTTCTACGTGTCTGTAAATATCCGTTTCACCCAAGCCACTACAAGAGGAGATGATACAACGTTGATTAAGCCGTTCGGCTCCTCTTAACGCCTCGCGGTATTTTTCAGTGTTCTTTTTGTATTTAGTGTAGAACGGCGACATTCCCGCGCTGGCGGACAGGAAACGACCGAAACAACGCGTTTTACTCGGTTTTACCTGACAACGAGAAGGGAGGAGGGAGGAGGGAGGAGAGCGCTCCGCAGCTGCTAGAAGCAACACCTGTTAGCAGCCTGGTGTTAGCCACATCGTTAGCCTAACGAGCAGTAAGTTACAAGGTGTGTAGCCCGTGTTGCTGTGTGTAACTTACTGCGGGGAGTCTGTGTGCTGTGACAAGCAGCGTGCGATGAGTCGTGAGTTTTATAGTCCGTGAACCGTGGTCCGTGACCAGCAGCATGTGGTGTGTTGCGAGTGTTACTGTCACTGTGTGTGATGTGCATTAGCGGTACCATGGAGAGCTACAGGGGTAGCGGTGGGGAGGGGAGGGTTACACCGGGCCATAGGTGCCGGCCGTATCGTTGTAATAACGCAGAAATCCTTTAGGGGGCGACAGAAGTTACGTACTATAGCTTTAAGGCTTTGTCCTAACCAGTTTGATTTTCTGTCACTACAATGAAGGCTCAAAAGCACCCGCTAATGAATATTTTTGAAAATATCGCAAAATTCACACACAAAAAAATGTGTGGTTAGCTCTGTCTCGACCTTAGGTCGTGGGTTTGATTCCCATGTTGACAGAGATGGCAAAACTGGCCGTAGCTCCCGTGGCCCTCTCAAAATTTCCCAGAGGAAATTTTCTAGTTTTATTTTATGTGTCCGGTTTGTTTACGTGATTCTCGGTGTGTCTGCTCACATTACAGCAGCATTTGCTGACGCAACCACGTTCAGAGAGTCACCGTGTAGTGTCCGAATTCTCCTCCCGTCATTCCCTTCAGCGTGTACATGATGTAGGGGAGAGGGAGGGAGGGAGGGATTGAGTGGATGATTTACAACACAGCTAGTGCCAACTCCTAACCACTCCTCTGAGCCACAGTCCTTCCTCATTTTCCTCTTCTTCTTTTCATGTGGTCCAGACTTGTGTGGTTAGTCTTGTGTCATCTTGTTGATTTGTGAAATCCATCAAAAAATGAAGTGACTGAAAGTTTCTCACGCTTTAACATAATAATAAACAATAGGAATAGGACCTGTAGTGATATGTCACTGACAGGAAGTGGCACGTCTCTGACCACAGGAAGTGGAGGCTGAGTTGATCTCAGACTAAACGACTTCACACACTTTGACAGCGAGTGAGACAGAGACAGAAACATGACGGCTGAGCTCAGGTGGATTTTCCTGCTGCTTCACTTCACAGGTAAAAACTCACATTAAAGAAATACGACCAGTATAAATGAGTGGATTTGTCTTAATGTAAAATGATCCTCACAGGAAGTCGTCTTCTAACTCACTGTTTGTCTCTTTTCTCTTTTCTCAGCTGCAGCAGCTGGAGTAAACTTTACATATGTCATAGTCAGGAAGGGAGATGATGTCACTTTACCTTGTTATACAGGTGATCAGAGGAAATGTGATGGTACTGAATGGACTTTATATGTTCCAGGAAGCAGCTCACCAGTAACACTGTTTAAAGATGGGAAGTTTCTTGCAGACAGACTGAGAGTCACAGAGAAATGTTCTCTGGTTATAGAGAAGGTCTCAGTAGATGATGTTGGTGACTACGACTGCAGAAAGTTGATAGACGGACGAAAACAAGGTGAAGAGGCTAGTGTTCTTCTGTCTGTCATCACCAGTGAGTATTTACACTGAATCATCTCACTCATTCAGATTATTACAGTGATGAAGCTCATTTCTCTCTCATTGTCTCCATCAGTGACTGAACAGAGGGTCGGTGATGATGAGGTGACGTTGACCTGCTCTGTGAGGTCATTTATAGTTGGGTGTAGACACTCAGTTCAGTGGCTGTTTGATGATGATGATGAAGATAAAAACATGGAGATGGCTCAGTCTGACTGTTCTGACTCTGTCAAGATTAAAACGTCTGAATTTAATCAGAAGAGGAAATCACTGAGGTGTAAAGTGACAGATACCTATAAAAAGATAGAGGAGCTGTTTGAGTTCAAGACTCAGAGATCAACAGGTGAGGAGATGATGAGCTCTGCTGCCCTCCCTCTCCCCCCTCTTTCTCTCTCTCACCCTTCCCCCCTTTCTCCCCCTCTCTCTCCCCCCTTCTATCTCATGAAGGAAACACGACGTGTTTCATCTTCTTTGTTCAGGTGGAGACACAACAACAACAAAACCAACAACAACAACAAAACCAACAACAACATCAGCTGTTGACCAGACAACAACCAACATGATGACATCAGAGAAGACAACCAACACTCAAGGTAATCACTAAACGCGTGACGTATAACGTGAGGCACCAAATGCAAAGTTCATCAGTTCCAAAACAATCTGATTTTCTGAGTTATTCAGACGACAGATGAACTTAAAGGGACATTGTGTAGGAGGAATTACTCCCATCTAGCGTTGTAGTTGTATATCTTAAAGGCCCCATGCTGTGCACTTTTCTCTGGGTTTATTTACCTGCTGATATCCCTAACAAGATGTATCATTGGTTTTGAGTACCTATGATCTGCTTAATATCGTCTATATTGCCCCTTTCTGTTGCCTCTTTCTGGAGTTCTAACAGGCACAGGTCATTTGGCCAATCAGAAGAGAGAATGAGAACCTCTCCTCTGATTGGCTGACTGTTTTAGAGTGGCATGTGGTCGGGCCAATCACAGGCAAGTAACTGAAACCTAAGCTGCATTCATAGAAATTGAAAAATAACAACTGGTCACGGTGGGCGGAGTTACCTTGTGTGTGACATCACAGAAAGGAGGAAGTGCTATCTGCTCGTCTTAAAGAGAATGTTCCTACAAATGGGCGGTGTGTGTTTCTCCGTTTATGACCAGTTTGATGCATGGGACAGTATATACGTGGCCCAGAGACCTCCCCAAGCATGAAAAAATAACCAAAATCACATTTTTCATGCCATGGGGCCTTTAAGCAACTCAATCGTATTTTTCATGCTGCATTCACGTGTTGCTGTTGCTCTGTATGTTGGCTGATTTTATGCATGTTCTTTAATATAAGTGATATTTTTGACCATTACTGGATAAGGTCAAAGGTCTCTCTCACCCCCCCCCCCCTCTCTGTTTGTCTCTTCACATTGAAACATTGAATGTGTCTCCAGGCTGGTGGTGGCTGCGTCTCACCGTTGTAGCTGCAGGTTTAGCAGCTCTCTCAACATCTGTGCTGATGGTCAGCATCTGGACGAGATGTAAAGGTGACGACTCTCACTGACCAAGCTTTTTCCATGAAGCTGGAGTTTTCCTCTTGAAGCTGAAGTTCACTCTTTTCTCTTTGTGTCTTTTCAGGAAACCAAACGCAGACAGAAGGAAACACAGTGAGTTCAAACACTCATCCGCTCTTTATGAAAACAGAACTCTAGAGAACAGAACCACAGTTTATCAGTTTGATGGATGGATGGATGAATAATAGATGGATGGATGGATGGATGGATGGATGGATGGATGGATGGATGGATGGATGGATGGATGGATGGATGAATAATGGATGGATGGATGGATGGATGGATGGATGGATGGATGGATGGATGGATGGATGGACAATGGATGGATGGATGGATGGATGGATGGATGGATGGATGGATGGATGGATGATGTATGGATGGATGGATGATTGATTAATAATAGATGGATAGATGGATGGATGATGATGGATGGATGGATGGATGGATAAACGATGGATGGATGGATGATGGATAGATGGATAAATGGATGGATGGATAGACAATGGATGGATGGATGGATGGATGGATGATTGATTAATAATAGATGGATGGATGGATGGATGGATGGATGGATGGATGATCTTCCACTCAGACTAGTTTCAGCTTCTTCCTGTTCATCGTGTCGAGTCGTAGATAATTGAAACCATCTGTGTGAAATCTGTTCATCGCTGTTGTGTGAAGTCTTGAGTTAAAACTAAAACATGTTTTGTGAGGTCACCACGACCTTGACCTTTGACCTTTGTTGTTTCCACAGGTGCGTGATGATGGTGCTGCTGATGAAAAGGAAGGTGGGGGTGCTGTGTTCTATGAAAACGTTGGAGAGTCTTCGTCCTCTGATGTTGGACAGCGCGCCACCATCATGTTTCACACGAGGACACAACATCAGAGTCCAGAGATGATTTCAACACGTGGGACGACTGAGTGACTGTGAACACAACACAACACAACACAAACAAACACACTGACTGCAAGTAGCACACACCTCAACTAAACAGGAAGCTCCAGGTTTCTGTCTCATCAGTGGACGTTTGTCTTCAGCTCTGTCTCCATGTGTCCTCACTGTTGGTGGGACTGTTGTGAAGAGAAGGTCTGGACCTGGGGTCCGTTTCACAAAGCAGGTTTAGTGAAAACTCTGAGTTTGTTAACCCTGAAATGAGGCAAACTCTGGGTTTTCTGTTTCAGAAAGGGAGGTAACTCAAACCAGGGAAAGAGGAGTAACTCCAGCCCGTTTCACAAAGAGATGTAACTGAAGCTCGGAGTCAGTTACTATGGCAACACACTCCGTGAACCTAACCTGGTCGGGAGCTGGTTTTCTCCAACTAACCCTGAGTTTCTCCTTTTTATCTGAAGCTGCAGACTGAAAGCAGTGGCTGACAGGATGTGTAAACTCCTCAACTGGATGTTTTATTCTCCATGAGGATTTGTTTGATCATTCCCGTTGTTCTGCACCGTCAGTTTATCTGAACAACCCTCACATGACACCACATGGACAAATTGCACTTCTCTTTCTCTCTCTCTTATTTTTTCGTAGTAGGTCGATCCACTTCTGCATTATTTCCAGGTGTGATTGATGACTACACGCACATCCCCGTCATGTTATAATGGAGACAAACTTGAACATATCAAACACACATTTGTAGTTGTCTGCTCAAACACACAATGTTGAATAACTCTCAAGATTTCTTTTTTTAGATTAATACTCACGTAATGTCCCGCAGTAAAAAAAAAAAAAAAATCCGAGCTCACGTCCATTTGCCGCTGCAGAATCTCTTTTTTTGGGGGGGGGGGGGGGGGGGGGTATGTGATTCTGCGTCAGCATTCATACGTCACTCCACCGTGAGAAGTGGGAGGGGCGAGGCTTTTTTTTGCTGGTTGCCATGGTGAATCATGTTATCTTTGTTTCATTGATGAGGGCTTTTTATCTCCCCGTAACTCAGGGTCAAGTTACTCAGAGTTGATTGAACTAACTGTTATCACCTGTTCTGAAACCCAAAACTCTGAGTTTCCTATCTCAGACTAGATCAACTCAGAGTTCAGGATTAGACTCAGAGTTTGTTGAACCTGCTTTGTGAAACGGACCCCTGATCTGGTTCTAAAGTTCCTTGTTGTTGTGAACTGGCTCTAAAAGACCAGACACGACAGAGGGACGGACCTGGTTGACGCTTGTCCTAGTCGTGTCTGTCACTTTTTTGTGTCCCCTGGAAACACTTGAATTGTGGTGTTGTTGACTACTTACAGCATGTTTATTTGTGTTGTATTTGAATGTGTAACTGAAGTGTCAGTGTGTTGATCTGTGGCTCACAGTGGGAACATGCAGACTGTACATACATGATATTTTTATGCCTCTGTCTCTTCTTCTTCTTCTTCTTCTTCTTCTTCAGACATCAGGTCAAAACTAAACATGTTTGTGTAACAGCTCAGAAACAGAAGATTTGTTTCTTGAAAACACACTGTAGACAACCACATGTATGATGCAGTGTTTGTGTTCCTGTGCTTCTCTGAGCTGGTTGGACTTTGTTAGATTTCTTGTCCTTTACCTGGAGGTGGGCGTGGCCTCCTGCACACCTGCACTGATGATAAAACAGTATGAAGCTCTGTAGCTTTTTCTTTTATTTGCTTTGATGGACTAAATTCCTGTTTATACTTTTGAGCACAAAATAAACTTATGATATTGAATTCATGATGTGTTGAACTTCTTTAAATTGACTTCAGGAGCAAAGTTGAGCTGTAACTTTAATGTTTACAGGTTCTTTTTCAAGCTGAGACAGTTTTGCTTTAGTCAAACAGGTTCAGAGGAAACAGTTCTAATGATGTGATTCAGCTTCTAGAAGCTTCTACAAACATCTTAAACAGTTTAAGTAAGGGATAATGCCCGACGAGGTGTCCATTATCAGAAATTAATGGACGACGCGGAGGCGTGAACCGCGGTTGCTTCCGCGAAGTCCATTAATCTCTGATAATCGGACACCTCGAAGGGCATTATCCCGCTTATACCATGGTCACTTACGAGATAAATACATATTAAATCAATTACTTATAATTTAATGTTGTTTTTACCGTTCAAATCATATGTCTTTCACAATAAGCGGCTGAGCCGAGCGGACTATTTAATAACTCTCGTCGGCGATAAAAGAAAAAAAAAAGGGACCCGCTGTGACCGCAGCGTTACGTTACAGCCAGTGACTCTGCTACAGCCTGATAGTTGATCAGTGAGGTGATGGCTTAAATGTTACCTGACACAAAGTTTTTCAGAGGTCCAGTGTTTCTTACCGCTTGTGTGTTTACAGACTCCAGTGCCGTGATGCGCTGAAAAAAAGTTGTTATGGTCCGAGTGTCCGTTGCCGTGGTTACCAACAAGCGTTTGAGCCAGCGCAGTAATATTTAGAACGTAATCAGGCAATTTGACCGGAACATCTTTATAGGTGTCCATTATCACTTTTTAATGGACACCCCGCAGCCAATCAGAATCGAGGATTCACCCAGACCATGGTATAAGAGCAAATATCACCCAGCTGAGAACTAGTCCCTGATTTATGACATCATTCCTTTAGTTTTCATGGTAGTTCCCCTCTGGTTCATTAATCTCTCCGTCTGTCATTTTTGTTCATGGTGGATTCTTACCCCCAATTCCAATCCGCCCCCTAAAGACTCAAGCCCTGAACCCTCACTGACTAAAGTGACGTCAGCTCTAAGTGACAGAGTGTGAGAGTCTGTGAGGGTCCAGATGCTGTAAACATGAATGGAACAGCACTTACCCACTCTCACGACACGTTACCTTGACAACAAAATGTTTTTAACTCTGCCCTTGGACCGATAAATTTACTGTACTTTCAATACGCACAAGGTGTGCGAGGGAGGCGGACTCAAAACAAAATATTCCTGGATCAGATCTGATCAAATCATCATCAATAATCACAAACTGCACATTAACACTGACAGTAAACTTACTCTTTTCTTTTTATTTATTCCTTTTTTTTGGCTCCTGTCCATTAACAATAAAGAGACTGGCGGAGCTCTCTCTGTCCACTTGTGTTAATTTCTTTTTTTTTTAACACTTGCGTTCCGACGGCATCCCATGTGTTATGGTTTGACTTCACAACGCTATGAACTATGTGGGTAATTCCCCTACCCAAAGTCAGCATCGGTGCTGACTTACGGTAAGGGGGCAGTAAGGGCTCATTCACTGACTCACTGACTTGATGATCTGACAACGGAACAGCCCTCACACACTCACGGACTTCCCGTGAACGCGCCTCTAAGTCAGTGAGTCCGTGAGGGGTCGGATTGGAATTGGGCCTTATTGGCTAAATACACTCATATGGGGGATGGGGCTGTTCCCCAGGCCACGTGGATGTTGCCGGCCCATCTCACCTTGGCAATGTCCCCAATGGAAAGTTTCTACTTTGTAATACAGTCCTGTATTTGGAGGATGAAAGCAAAAGTGTTTTTTTTTAAATAATAGTAATAGAGTAATTGAAGGCCCTGAAATAAAAATTTTGCTGAGGGCCCCATTGAGGCTCGGGCCTCTTGTTCCACGTCGAGCGCCTTCAGCTGTTTCCCGCGCAGCAGTTCGACTCCAACTCTGTAACTCCGGGAGTTTCCTCCCTCTCTCCTCACAGCGATCCCACCGGCCACATTTACTTTCACTTTATTTAATCCACTCAGTGTCAAACGGCCTCTCTGGGAGGTTTCTGCTTTAAAACCTCGGCTTCAAGCGAAGAAAAAAAAAAACCTTCAGATGTGATGAACACAACAATAAAAAACCTGTCGCTGCTGCAGGAAATGCTCGTTCATCATCATCACTGTAGGGTCTCTAAGTCTCTGGGCTTTGGGAGCAAGGGGGTTGTTAAACATATTGAACCATCTTTTGAACATTCATCTATTGATCACCAATAGCAGAGGGACTGTTAGATAACAGCGCAGCTCGCCTCGCTGACCTGATATTGACAGGAAACCGGTGCATATGACACTGATTCTGTGTTTAGATAACATTCGGCCTTCTTGCTTTCAAGCAGAAGAAATAAGAAGAGAGAAACATCAATCTGCATCGGTTTATATAATATCAAATATATTACTCAATATTACAACATATGAGTCTGAAATGTTGCTACCAGAGGTTAAAACTAGGCGTGCATGATATCAGCAAAATGTCCAATGTGTGATGGCGATATGACTTGCAATAAATAAGCAAATATCAAGGTGTGCGTATCAACCATACAGTTCCTGTGTCTTTCTGAAAATGACTTCCATACACCAGGTCTGTAGTGGTGCTTTAACACTGCCACACAAATATATCCCAATAAAAAATAGAAATCTTGCATGCTCTACACAAACTCTAAACATTATAAGTCGACCAAACACGAGAAGTCATGCAAGAACAAATACATGACTGTCGATGCTGCGTGGATGCATTTCAGGCGCCGACCTGACAGAAGTCCGCCGTTGTTGTTGTTACATGTCTAGCGGTGAGGCTCAGGTTAGAGGTATGAGTTGTATGAGTGTGAAGGCTTGGTGCCTGTTAATAAAACAGACTCTTCGCATTTCAGGCAACCTTTTGTGATGTGTTTATCATGCATGTTGATGAAAATAAGATACCTATACTTATCCTTTTATGGATCAACACTTCGATAAATGTAAAATATGAAGTTTTTATATCTAAATCTACATATTTTAAAGGGATAGTTCAACATTTTGGCAAATTGGTCCATTGCCATAATCCCTATAGTTTTAGGAGTAGGTTTGTTACCTTTAATTGTCGGTGCAAGCTATTTTTAGAACGGCTGCTCAGAGCTACGCTACGGAGGCTCATGGGATTTCTTGGTTTCCCCTCATCAAACTCATCAAATACACCGACAACTCCAAAACGCTCTGGTGGACAAGTTGTGACCTGCACATTCACCACGCTATGAGATAATAACAGAACGTTACCAGACAGAGTTGTTTTAGAGGTAAATTCATGCAAAACCGCTGATGTGCGTTGCGTTCAGGGACAGTTTTTCAGCAAGCAGTCTCTGCATTTCCCTCTAAAACAACTCTGTCTGGTAACGTTCTGTTATTATCTCATAGTGTGGTGAATGTGCAGGTCAAAACTTTTGCGTTTTGGTGTGTCTGGATTGTGTATTTGATGAGTAGCTCTGAGCAGCTCGCGGCTCGGCTCAGACGTTCTAAAAATAGCTTGCACCGTCAATTAAATGTAATGAACCTACTGCTAAAACTATAGGGATTATGGCAATGGGCCAATTTGCCAAAATGTTGAACTATCCCTTTATGGTGTGTGTTGCTTTTAGCTCAGTATCTTCACCACTTGGTGTTGCTAAAATGGCAAATTTAGGCACTTTTCAAAATTAGTGGCTTTAATGAATCATTAGATATTGTTTTATGGCAGAAAAGACATCATTTTGTTTCAGTTTGGAAGTTTAAATGAATAAAAACATCAGTTTGAACATGTGGCTGCTGGTAAACTAAAAACCCAACCGCCTGTTTACATCACAAACAGCAGAGGAATCAATAAACCCCCTGAAGTCTTAACAAGCTCGTTCTCTCAACAGGCTTATAATATTCAGATCCAGTTGGCGCTCACCTCATCATTACAGGTAAGCAGGATTATTCTTACTTCATTTTTTTCTAAACTTTTGTCTAATGAACATTCAGCCCCCGAGCTCGAGCTGTGCTAATATTACATAATTCTTTCCAATTTCATATTAAGGTGGATTTCCACAGCACCCACACACACAATTATATTTAATTACACTGCATAGCTTAAATCAGCCTTAATTTAATGCACGCTAAATGGAGAAAACTGAAGCTAATTACAGAAAACTCGCACTTTCCGCAGCGCAACGCCTGATTTACCAGTTTTCCCCCCTGTGTGTGTGTGTGTGTGTAATTTAATGATTCTCGTCGACAACCAATATTGGCAAATATATATTTGCTGTATATTTGGAACATTTTTTCAGGCGCTGTACCGTTTCAGCGGTTGCAACCTAATGAGGGTAAATCAAGCACGTCGAGGAGGGGCCGCCCACGCTGCACCACATCGTTAGCAAACCCCCGAGTCAGGCCGAGTCAACGTTGTTATGAGGCTCAGGGGCTAAAAAAAAAAAAAGTTGGAGAGAGGAGGACAATTGATTTTTCCGTGGTCACGTGGAAGGGCTGCATGTATGTACTGTATTGATGCTATATATACTGTTTGATTGATCTTTCCACAATGAGAAGGATTTTTACATTTAAGCTATAAATAAAACTGATGTTTGACAGTGTTTCTGATCAAACCAGGATTAAGTTTCAGCTTTAATGCCCAAGATTTTCTTCCCAATTTGCAATAATGAGTGACCCTGCTTAAATTTACCATGGTAACCTGTAGCCTACTCTGGAGCTCGGTATGATATCAGTATCTACCTTACATGTGCATGCAAGCCTGAAAAAGAGGTTTTAATTATTTGTGAATAAAAGTCAATTATTGTCCACACAGCTTCACAGTTTCACCCACTCTCTGTTATTAGCTACACATCCTGTATCTACATCCATCCTAAAGTGGAGGCAGTGGGCGTCTATAGATCTTTAAAAAAAAAAAAAAAAAAATCCTTTGGGGAAAATGTGTGATTTGTGCTACTGTTCTATATAAATAACGGTTGACTAATGAGTGGAGGTGGAAAATATTGGAGAATCTGCACAATTCATTGTATCTGTGCCAAAGTCCACGGAGCTGCAGGAAGAAGCACAAGATCAGATTTACACTAAAGACTCAGACACAGAAATGTGATAAGTATGCCCCTGTATCAAGAGGGACGATGTCACTTATATTAAATACACATGCATAGATCATCTTGGATATATGAGGATATAAGCTTATAGCATTTATGAAATATCATAAGCTATGTACTACATGTATCAGAAATGGCTATATGATGATTTCTATATTTATTAGTTGATATCCATTTAATTTAAATATGTGAGAAAAACATATATAACATCTCTATTGAATTATGTATGTATTTGAATCCCATGTACTGTATATAATATTATATATATACATAATTTAGGATGGAGATACAGTACATTTAGATAACATGAATATATGGTCAGTATATGAAATTGTTCCAAATCCTATTTGATTTTTACACATGCACTTTTACTTTATATGTGCATATGTGTCCTATATAGAAATCCAATATAATATGTACATGTATGACATTTTTACAATCACCATATCCATATTTAATTTTTTTTTCAAATATGATCTTCAATACTGGCATATTGTGAATGAAATCGGTTTGGTTAAATGTTTTTCCTTCATTAAAAAAGATAAAACTTTCATGTTTTCCATTGTTTTGTTTTGTTTTCTCATTTCATTCAATAAACTGTGTTTTCTCCACAAAGTGTGAGACTGTGAACAGAAACAACTCAGCCTCTGACTATGAGTAATAAATAACCAGACTCAGATGGACAGATGTCTGTGGATGAAGCGTGGCCATAGTTAATCTCTGAATCGCATTAAAACCAGATAAAAGAAAAGTCATCACTGCTGAAATCCCAGCAATCCCAGCTTCTGAAATAAAATATAAACATTACTGGTATTTTGTTGATCAAAGTTAGAAATGAAAAAAAAAAAAAAAAATACCAACACATTTTTACAGTAATGAAATCCTCTGGGTGGATCTCCTGCTGTGATTGGTTGAAGGCTGCCCGCTGCTTTCCACACCCACATAATCTGAAGCTAATTGTCAGTGTGCACAGAAGGATTTTTTTTTTTTTTTCTTTAATAAAGAGCTTTATCGCTGCCTGTGATTAGGACAGAGTGGGCAGTGGCTCTTTAATTACATTACATACAGTCAAAAATTATTTCCTGTTCAAACAGTGACAGTGTGTCGCCCTCACGGCTGCAGAGAGATGGGATATGAATGTTTTGGTTGCAACAACTTTTCTCAAGCGTTCAAAACATTTTTCATTCATCTTTTTTATTCTGCAGTTTTCTTTAAATTAAGCAAATTTATATTAGATTAGTTGTGTTTGTATTTATGTGTTCATAGTAGCTCCATACAGTATAAAGGTAGATGTTTGTATTAAAGCTCCATACAGTATAAAGGTAGATGTTTGTATTAAAGCTCCATACAGTATAAAGGTAGATGTTTAAAGCTCCATACAGTATAAAGGTAGATGTTTGTGTTAAAGCGCCATACAGTATAAAGGTAGATGTCCATGTGATTATAAAGCAGCTCTAGGTTCTATATTAATATTGTGAAAGTATCAAAGCCTCAGTCCACAGAGAAATGCACACAGCCTGTATTCAGAAACTGAGCCTTAAAACCAGCCGTCAGGACTTCCTGTCACTTTGTGATGTCACCTCCTCTCTTCTGATTGGCTGACACTGAACTGTTGTTAGAGAAGCTGAGACAGGAGACTGAGAGACTGAGATTGTTTCTGGTGCTTTCAACCACAAATGTATCTTCTTATCACTAAACACTATTTTAAAAAAAAAGTAATATATGTATTTTTACAACTCGACTCCTGTTGAATCACATTATTTTTGCTCCACAGGGTCGAAGACTTTCCTCATATTCCTGGTTCAACACCTTCCTCTGGATTCGCCTCATTATTTTTCAGCATGTTAATGTGACACAGTCAGTTCACCTGAGGACGGGCCCACACAGCAGGAACTCACTGTGCCACTTCTTTAATGTTGCTCTGTCTAAACCTTCAGGCCGGTCACTGGGAATAAAAATTCATGACCAGCGGTTTCTATAAATGTGCGATAGTGACAGTCGTTCAGATTTCATTCTCTCCTCACTGTGACACAGTATTAAAGAAATACTGTTCCTGTCCTTCACCTCGGTGTTTATCACATAAATAAAGTCGACTTGACATACTCAGACACTGAGACACGGAAACAACACATGACAATAAAGAATGTCAAAGTCAATGTTGGTCTGTGTCGATATAAATAAATGTAATTCAATCTCATTCATTTACTTTTTTTATTTAGTTTGTGTCATGTTTGATGGATATCTATCAAAATTCAAAGTAATATCAATTATAACATTTTCCAATATAGTGCATGCACTTATAGCATTATCTTGTTATGTAGGCCTATATATTGATATATATTGCAAAATTTGGGCTGAACTTCAAAATTAAATCACATTTTATTGCCAAGACCTCAGGGATATAAAAGTCTCTGAACCACTGCATCGTTGCAGTATAGAAATATATACTTTATATAATAATATTGCAGTATATATAAAATCCACTGCATGATCCATATGTGTTGTGAAGCTATACTTCTCATAAACATAGATTTTTCAGACTTATAATCAGCTCTTTAATTATTTCTGTTGTTAATTTTCTGACTTTAAGTTTGTAGTTTCCTTCAGTCTTGCTGTACAACTTTGTCTTTTAGAAATAACATGGTATAAACTATAGATAAAAACCAGTTTGTCTTCATCTGTCACCACAGTGAGTTGTTGATCAAAGCCGAGGATAAAAGTTTGAAGTGTTCACGGCATCGCTTTGACTAAAGAGGACAAAATTAAACAGGAGCGTGTGAGTGAAGCTGCATCAGAACAAACACACATCACATCTGTCTCACATCAGCACCGACACCCTGCCGCTTCAAGTTCACCTCCTCCTCCTCCTCCCTCTCTCTGCACTCATCTCTCATCCCTCGTCCTCCCCCCTGCATCGACCCCCCTCCTCCATCTTCTCATTAATCACGTTTCACCTTTCCGATGACTCCGGGTCCCCTCGATGAAACCAGGAAATGTCATCGGGCCCTGATGAGGCCGCGTCATCACAGAGGAGGTCGATCGGGCCTCGTTAAGAGAATACTTCACTCTGATTGGCCGATTATGGCCGTTGTCATTCAACATCTGAGTATGATTTCAGTTAATCACAAGCTTAAGTTGATTTATACTCAAAACTGGCTGATGGGAATGATTTTGCTGCGTTATTGATACTGCGGCCTATCGATCACATTGATCTCTCACAGACATGTTCATGCATATTACACAGACACATTCACATAGATCTGTGAATAATGACCCAGAGCTTGCATGTTACGTTATCCTCCCTGTTTTATATTCTGCTCAGCACATGCACCTGACCTGCAGAAGTGCATCATGGGAATCAATAGAGCAACAACGTCCTGTGAAAACCCTGTATCTCTAAAATATCGCATCTCATCAACCACACAAAAACACAGAAACACACTCACAACACATACACACACACACACAAAGAGTTTTAGCCGACCTCTAACCAGCCTATTCATCAGTGAGTTATTAGTGTGGAAACCTGAGGACTTGGAAATGCATTGTGGGACGTCGATCAGCGCTGCGATGTCTCTGATTGAGCCCACAGAAGGCCGACTGCAGCAGCCCGGAGGCGATTAGATCAAATCGCCTGATTCTCTCATCAGTATGCTGCCGCTGACATTTCACCAGCCGGTTCATCATCACACACACACAAACACACACACACACACACACAGAGGCCCTGTCAGGTAGGAGGTGTGTGTTTGAGTGTGTGCGTGAGGAGGGGAGAGATAACTGATGGGAAACTTTTTTAGTTTTATTTTCTAAGGTCTACTGGTGCCAGGATGTTTCCTCACAGTTCACAGGATTTAACGGGTAGAAAAGCAGCCGAGCTCTAAAAATGCAAAGAGTTTCATTTCAATGCATAAGTTTTGAAATGTCTAAACACCTGTAAACAGTACGGTAAGGAACAGTAAGGTAAAGTAAAGTAAGATTCGGCAAGGTAAGGTACAGTACAGTACAGTATGGTAAGGTATGGTATGGTATGGTAAAGTAAGGTAAGATAGAGTAAGGTATGTTGGGATAAGGTAGTGTGGCAAGGTGAAGAGGCCCCGGGCGGGCTTCAAACCCCAGACTCCCGGGTAAGAGTCATGCGCGCTTGCCAGTCAGCCAAAGGGACATCCCCTTGGCCAAGTGGTTCCAGGGTGCCATTCCCAAGGGCCGCCACTCCGAACGTTTACTTTAATTTGTCGGAATGCCGACCCTTAATTATTTATGGGAAAAGGGTGCCATTCCGAACCTGAAAAATGTAATGCATCAGACTCGCACCTGGGTGAAACTTTGGAGGCGGAGGCGGAGGGGGAGGCGGAGGGGGAGGGGGAGGGGCCGGTCGGGCGCTGTCCCCGCGGCGCGTCGTGTCAAGCCGGGCAGGAAGTCAAACCACGAGAGAATCCGGTCAATTTTCAAAATAAAACACATTCGGAACGGCGGCCCCTCGGGAAGTTCGAAATGACGGACCTTCGGGAATTTTCGGACTGGCAGACCGTCGGAATGGCGGTCCTTCGGAATGGCGGTCGCCCCCCTGGCCAAGTAGCCAGGGCACATGATCAATTGGAGGCATAGTGACAGGACCTGTCAACTGTCACAGTAGGATAGGGTAAGGTAAGGTAAGATAGGGTAAGGTAAGGTAAGATACGGTAAGGCAGGGTAAGGTAAGAAAGGGTAGTGTACGGTATGGTAAGGTATGGTATGGTAAAGTAAGGTAAGATAGGGTAAGGTATGGGAAGGTATGGTATGGTATGGTATGGTATGGTATGGTATGGTATGGTATGGTATGGTATGGTAAAGTAAGGTAAGATAGAGTAAGGTACGGTAAGGTAAGAAAAGGTAGTGTACGGTTTGGTATGGTAAAGTAAGGTAAGGTACAGTAAGATAAGGTAAGGTAAAGTAAGGTAAGGTAGGGTAAGGTAAGGTAAGCTCTCGTATCTTCCTGTAAAATCAGCTCTTTCCTGTGGAACTACATTTCTGATCGACCAGATTTCTACACACGAGCACACCTACAGAGCTGCAGCTGAAGGTCAGAGTGAATCATCCATCCATCCCTCCATCCATCCATCCATCCTTCCCCTTTACCTGGGTTGGGTCGCAGTCTCCTCCCAGGTGAACAGGCCGAGAAGACCTCCAACCTAATCCACCTTAACTGAATCAGACTGAATAGGAAAGATACTAAATTCGCTTTGTATGTTGGGAATGTAACAGCAGAAATATTCTATATGAAGCAAACATGTAAAAGGACATTGGGTTGTTGTGCTTTACTGTTTGTGGAGTGCGAATACAAATACTATCACACACACACACACCTGCCTGTATGTGGGTCACAGGGCCCGGGGGAGGGAGATTTTGATTGACAGCTGGTTGGGATCAGGTGCAGCGGCGGCTGAAGGTTTTCGGGGGGCAAACGGAGCCTCGGAGAGACGTTTAGACCGACGCTGAAATGGAGATCGGCACAGCAACAGATGTGACAGTTAAACCCCCGAACTGACCCGCTGTCTCCGAGCACACACACAGACACACACACACATATAAGGTCAACTAAATGATGACAGGATTTTTTTTGGATATTATCCATTAATGATTCAAGAGTCAGTCGTTCCCTCGGTCTCTGTGATACAGAGAGGCCAAAGATCAGACAGCAGCGACGAGTCTGTGCACGATGAGGAAAATAAAACGAGGCCTTTGTTTCTGAAGGTAAAAATATGGCCTTGGATTTTTTCTTTAAAAAGTTGAATGTTGGATTCTTGTCTCGACAAAAACCTGAGGAGAAAACAAGAAAGTCTGAATCTGACCTTCAGCGCAGAAGAAAGGCTTTGAACATCATGAAAAACAATGTCTGGACCTCGTCTCACATCATTATTACACAATACAAGACTCCTTCGGTATAAAGAATTTAAATATGTGTTAAATTTACAACAGATGTTGAACCATGGAATTAAAATAGAGCAGATTTCAAGGTAAAAACACTGCAAGTGTTGGACGGTGGGTCCAGGTGGGTGCAGGGCTTGGCTGGCTGCTTCGTTGTGACATCACAAAGTGACAGGAAGTCCTGACGGCTGGTTTTAAGGCTCAGTTTCTGAATACAGGCTGTGTTCATTTCTCTGTAGACTGAGGCTTTGATACTTTCACAGTGTTAATATAGAACCTAGAGCTGCTTTATAATCACACTACACATGGACATCTACCTTTATACTGTATGGAGCTTTAACACAAACATCTACCTTTATACTGTATGGAGCTTAACACAAACATCTACCTTTATACTGTATGGAGCTTTAATATATACATCTTCCTTTATACGTATGGATTTTCTACATTGCTTTTTTTGTTTTGTTTTTTAACTCAAATTGATCATAATTATAAAATGTGGTTTACTTGCATCATTCATTAATTATTAAAGAAATGTATGTTTCTATGTCTCTGGGTAAAATAAACAGCCCGTATTTAACACAAATAATTTAAACACCATTGAGCTTCAGTTCACTCATTTATATCAGAGCTGCAGCTTCCTGTTGTTTCCTCTATAATGTCAAAGTTTCACCTCGTTTCATCATAACACAGACCTGTGTGTGTGTGTGTGTGTGTGTATGTGTGTGTGTTTTCCCTCTGACAGGCAGCCGACCACCGGGGGGCGCTGCCGCTCCCACCCACGCTCCACTACAAGGTGGGTTTCTCACCCTCAAGACACTTCTCACTCTCTCTCTCTCTCTCACGTGAGTAGAGATGTGAGGAAAACACTTCTCCGAACCAGAACATCCAGCACACGTGTCATGTGTGTTGTCAGTGGTTGTCACGGCAACCAGGAGAGTAAAAGAATCAAAAGGGGAAGGGTCGGTAGGTCATGGTCTTAAATCTTTATGATGCTGATGATGATGATGATGATGATGATGATGCACTGATTACATCACAGGCCGTCTGAAAGAAAGGAGAAAGTTACGCTGAGGTAGATTCCTGAACTCCACGTGGGTCTTTGTGTGTGTGTGTGTGTGTGTGTGTGTGTGCGTGTGTGTGTGTGTGTGTGTGTGTGTGTGTGTGTGTTTCAGGCGGGAAGGTCAGCCATCTGGTTCCCATTGAGACTTGAGGTGGAACATTGAACTCACCTCTCACCCAGTTCTCCAGACGTAGATGACTGCACACACACATACACACACACACACACACACACACACATACACACATACTTAAAATGGCAGAGTAAATTCTCCTCATTGTATCTTTCAGGCCTGTTACTCACTCACTCTGACTCTGGACCTATTTCCTCTCTGAAGCTTCACCACCTTTATCTCTTTCACAATGAATAACAGAGTCTGGGTTTAACATATAAATGAATGTGATTGATCTAAACAACCAAATTAGAGCACACAGGAAATTTACTTAATGGAAATTTGACACATAGTAACTCACATTTCTCTTATTAGAGAGGCTGCTGCACCTGTTGCATTAAGTTTCATGTTAGATTCACTACATTTATTCATATATATAAATATTTAATTGCAATCAATCACATGAGTCTCCATAGTTAATCACGATCATTCACAAAAAATGCAAACTTAAAGAGTTTTACCTGATAATGGACAAATCTGCAGCTTTATGCAAATGTAACTTCATTGTCCATCAACAAAAAACACTGACAAATAATGTCAAGAACGCCTCACTGCATCTGGCATAAAGACATGTGATAAAATAAAACCAGATGACCTGATTCAGTTCCAGCCGCTGATTCAAATCATGGATCAGGTCAAAAGGTAAATATGACACAACTTGTGTTAACTTCACTTAAAAAAAAAGAAAAAGTATTGTTATTATCATGTCGGGCCTCAAGTTAGAGGTTTTAAAGCTGCTCTGTGATCCAACCACTAGCCTCTGTTAGCACTAGCTCAGGTATG
>NC_140917.1:7274195-7347137 GCF_045865225.1 Trachurus japonicus | reverse complement strand
GAACCTGTGTGTCCAGTTCCTCAGTGTTTATCACGTCACATCAGCAGCTCAGAAACGTGGCTGCGCGTTGGGAGCAGGAATTTCAGATCCCTGTTCTGTAGGGACTCCCTCTGGGCGAACTGTAAATACATGCAGCAGCAGCAGCAGCAGCAGGGTTACGAGGCCTGGCACCACCTGGCACAGCTCGGCACAGCTCGGCACCGAGTGGGCCGACGTGGCACGCTTTGGCTCGGAGAACCAGCAACAGCTTGGGCAGATGGTCGGCCGTGTGACGAGGGGGAGCTGGTGACGCAAACATCGGCG
This sequence comes from Trachurus japonicus, assembly GCF_045865225.1. Classification (NCBI taxonomy): domain Eukaryota; kingdom Metazoa; phylum Chordata; class Actinopteri; order Carangiformes; family Carangidae; genus Trachurus; species Trachurus japonicus. The sequence goes on along the minus strand of NC_140917.1, from coordinate 7,346,834 downwards.
AACAGCTGAAACAACCCACCACATACAGGTGGTAAGACGATCCACTCCCCCACACACACACATACACACACACACACACACATACCAGGCTGGTGTGTGTTACATAACGGAGGTTGAGGGGTTTCGCTGTCTAATCTGTAGGGGACTTGCAATTCATGCCAGTAGTCATGGAAACACACACATTAGGACATGCATCCATGCAGACACATGTATTCAGTTAAAAACACCCATGTATAAACAATACGTGCACATGGAAATGATGAGCTCACACACACACACACACACACACACACACACACACACACTCAGAGTGTGTGAACAGAGCAGCAGTCTGAAGGGTCCGACTGCCTCCCAACGGTCTGCTGCAGCTGCACAAGATGCTCAGTTCGCTGTTCGGTATCAGAGAGAGGCAGATTTATAACATCACACAGACTATTACCCTCTCTTCTGCAGCTAAATCTCACATAACAAACTCAAACTGTAAAATATTCAGTGTGGGAATCAAGACAAATATATCTTAGTCTTAAATAATGAACTTTAAACTCTCACAAGAAGAACAGTAGGTTATGTTCACAACTTTGCTCAACGACTGAGTACAAGTGTTACATTTCAAAGCCCCGGGGTCGGGGACACAGTGGAGGTCAAGGTCCAGTAGAGTCTGAGAGATTGGACTTTGCGCCTTCCACCAGCCGTCTGGGAGCTAGAAATCCAGTTTTTGGCAGCAGGGAGTCGCCTGGAATCGAACAAACAAGCTGCAAATAACAGCTTATTGTCAGCTTTTCTTATCGTCAACGAATGAAAAGAGCAAAAATGTATCAGTTTTTCAGTAGCTACTATCCAAATTTCAATCATGTAGTGTCTGTTTTGATATTTATATTCAGCAGAGATTCTTCTATAGTATATGACTCTCTTATTAATAAAACACACAAAAAACTATAGACGATGTTGACAGCTGGTAACTAGATTCTTTGTTGAAAACTATTTTAAGCGGTGGATTAACACACTGTGAATGTTTGGAGTGCCAGGATGGTTTATGTGGGACTGATGGAAAAAACACTGCAGTGTGTGTGTGTGTGTGTTTGTGATAATGACGGAACATGTCAGCAGTGCCACAGTGCGGCTCACTGATGTGTTAATAATAGTTTTTATAACAGTGAAGCTGCGGTGCTGAGGAATCAGGCGGCACTTCAGAGTCACATCAGTTCAATGTTGACATGAAGAAACTGAGGCCTCTGATCACAAGGTACAGGTGAAAATGAACCCAAGACACATGGATAATGTATCTGAGATCTGATTACACACACACACACACACACACAGATATCCTCTATAACTGTCACAACAGTGTCATAATGAGCCGACAATATTTGACTATTTCAACGGCTCAAACTTTATTTCCTTGTAGAGTTGATCAACAGCTTCTTACCCAGACCAATCAGACTGGATTAACACAACAATACACTCAATGTTTACTTGCACATTATTTGAGCATGAACAGGAAATTTAATAGATCATAATAGATCAATACTATTTTGTACATTAGATTGCGATCCATTAATATCCTGGAAAAGAATCTCTCAATTTTTTTATTTTTTTTTAACAAACATTCATTTGGACTCAAAGATGAACTGATTAAAATTTAGTGATCTAAGGTGCAAGGTTGCTGTGACCTTATAAAACATGTTTTGTTTTGTTTTTTTTGCCTTAACTCTAAAATCCATGCACTGAATTTCACACAATTTGACACAAATGTCTGTAAGGATCAAATAAACAGTGGACACTTCATATCCAAAGGGTCAAAAGTCAATAATATTCAATGCTGTAATGTCCTTGGCTGGTTGTAATAGGCTGTAGGTTAGGTAGGACATTATGGGACTTGCAGGTAATGACACGTGAACACACCTTCAGATCACACAGCAAGACACCAGGAGAACTCTGTCGGTGAGTAAGGATAAGCCTTTATTGATGTTTGGAGGGAAATAAAAGCCAGACCACATATGCCATCATCCCTGTGGACAGCACACAATACTGGTGAAGAGTTGGGGTGAGTGTATAGCGCTCATGGGATTTGTAGTTCATAACAGTCAGTCACAACGAGGAGAAGTTATCTGAGAATCCACAAAAGTTGAAGGAAAAACAATGCTGTGTACATTATTGTTATCGTTGTTGTTATTATTGTTGTTGTCATTATTACCCGCAATGCCGTTTTTTTTTTTTGTTTTTTTTAAATCGTACAGCAGCAAACTGTCACTGCCACCATGTGAAGAGTGGGGGCCCCCAAATGGCCGCCAGGAAAAAAAAACACGCTCAACAACACAGTTACATAGAAAAATAGCACTGTCAAAAAGTTTCTGAAACGTCTGTGAAGAAATCCCAAAATCCCAGATATCAAAAAGAAAAAAAAGGAGAAACACACGGCTTCTTTCTTCCAACAACAGATAGAAGCGTGAGAAGCTCTGAGACTTTTCTTCCACGGATTTAAATTCAAAAGTCTGTGTTCTTTCTGTGTATCAGGGTTTAAACATATTCCCCAAAAAAGAAAAGACAAGAAAGAAGAAAAATATATATGTACTATATATCAAGGATAGAACTACAGCTCCCATAATACACCTGGGGCTCAGGTACAGTAAGTCTCTGTGGACGCCGGTGGCAACAGCTAACAGGCTCGCGGGAAATCAAGTTGTTTTTGGGGAAACAAAAGGGGATTTACGCAAGAACTGAATCACAGCTTCGCCTCAAGGAAAACGAGTTGCATTCAAAACGAGCGAGGAAATTAAACAACAGGAGCCAACGCTGTGCAGCAGGTAACCACGACTTTAAACTTTTTTCATCTGTTAGCTAGATCCGGTAAACAGACACAACAGGTCAAAATTAACCATTCACTAAACCCCTCCCCCTAATCACAGCTTAGCGACCGTCACTGAGTAGCGGGCTATGGGCGGTCTATCGAGCTTTTGGTGGATTTTGTACGAAAGGAAAAATAAATTATTATTGTATATTTTTCTTTAGTTAAATATGCGGGATAATTATCTTTAAACATTTTGTCTGGGGATCCTGGTAAGTTAGCGGAAACATTATAGCGTCAGCTGCAGACGGTGTTTTCCCTTGATGATGTTAGCTTAATTAGCTAAATCACGCTGATTAAATGTAAAGCCACAGTTGCCATTTGCCTCAGTCTTTTCAGGATCATTACACAGCATTAGATTTAGGCTATATCATAAAAGCTGCCGTTAAATGCATATTTAAAAGCAGTGTTAACCTGGTTTTCCATTGTGAGTGCAATCTACTAATGTAGAACATTAACTTTTCTCTGTCTGAGCTAATCCAAATCCTCAATTCACTGAGAAACATTAAGCATGTGAACATCTGTGGGTTTGTGGGAAATGGTGTTTGTTAAATTCCACTAGGCTATATTACACCAAGGCTGCATTTTTAGCTAGCATATCAGCATGTCAATGTGATTTTAAGAGAGATTTTCATATGGTAGGTAGGCCTATAAACTTTTGGGGGTTATCACATTTCATACACAGCAATGTTAGTCAGCTAGCTTTAGCTGACAATTTTAATTATCTAACTTAAACTCAATGAAATCTGCTAGCGACACCGTCATGCTAAAGAGATGGCTCTGAATTTTGAGCGGTTGTTAGGGTCTGCTATTGTTACCGTAGTGACCACAGAGTTCTAGAACCCACAGCTTGGCAAGCATAGCAACAGGTAACTAGGGAGGGTGGAGCTTAGCGAACAGTCGGACAGTTGGTCTGAGGAGAAAGTTTTTGTAAAGGAAAAACCATAACGATAAAAACCCAACGGCTCTGGAAAGGTTTGCCAACAGAAAGAATAAAATATAACCCCCACCCTCCCCCCTCCCTCCCTCCATCAAAAAAAATTAAACAAATAAATCAATCAATCCACAAATTCTGTGATTGGATCAAAGACATTTTTTGCGTGTTTTTTTTTAATACGTGTATTTAATACCTCAGACAAAAACACCTGAGAAAAAACTGACAAAATGATTCCAATGGGTTTTTCTGTAATATATTCAATTATGTATATTACAACTATAATCACATAATTCAAGCATATATCATATACACATATATATCTAGTGAGAGAATAGTTTAATATTCAATAGTACAGTTGTATGGTACAGTAGCAGTAGGGTGCATTTCTCGTTTCTCATTGGGTAAAGTTTGAAGGAGAGGTATAGACAAGTGTTTGTGTGTAAATCTATATACGATTTATCAATACAATATGCAACAAAAGAAAGAAAAATAAACTAAAAGGAAGGAATAAAAGACAAAGAAAGGGTATAGGCAGTTCAGTACTGTGTTTGAGATGGTGGAAGTGTTTTATTATGTGTGTGTGTATGTGTGTATGTGTGTGTGATCATGGGTTTGTATGTGTTTGTGTGCGTCAGGTGAAGGATCGGATCAGATCAGCACCAAAGAAGTCCATAACAACATCAACAACAACAATAAGGGTTAAAACCTGGGTGAGGACTGTGCATGTGTGTGTGTAATATGTGTGTGTTTGTTTGTTTTGTTTTGTTGTGTGTCTGCATGCTGAAGGTTTCAGTCACTGTTCAAATCTGGGCAAATCAACCCTAAACCAGTTAGCATTTCATTTTTGCACTTCCTGGACAGATCGAGGAGTAAACAGAGAGAGAAAGATTTGCAACCATGCCGTGTTATTATTAACAACAACAACAACCGTGTGTGTGTCTGAGAGTGTGTGTACAGTGTGTGAGCAGTGCAAGTTCACCCAACTGAACGCAAAACCTGCCAGCGAAATTCTCCACCTTATTTATTCTCAAACATCTGCTCACATCCAGCTGCTCTGATGGCTAATTACTTCCCGTTTTTTTCTCTCTCTTTTTCTCCTTCATCTTCAAAAATAAAAGCCCTGCGATTATTATTAAAAAAAAAAAAAAAAATCAGAATCAGACACGGAAAGAGAAGAGAACAAATCAAGTAAGTGTTTTTGAACGAGCCCACAAAGAAAAACAAAAAAAAACACAAACAATTTCTTTTAAAACTATACAATTTGTGTTTCACCGTCTTCCTCCAACGACTGCCCCCCCCCCCGCCCCCGCCCCCTCTTCCCTCCCACACCGAAAACAATCGTTACTAAGATACCTCGCCTCGTCTCATACACCGTGTGAAATACCTGATTCAACCGTGATACATTCTCTGTTTCGCCTCCGCCTCCGCCTAACCTGCTCCGTGAAATCGAAAATAGATTATTTGTTGTTTTTTTTAGCGATAAACAGCTGGGAGGAAAAGCGCTCCGTGTGGCCCCGTGACTGTCCAGCTAACAGCCCCTCCCCGCCCCATATATAAAATATACAAAAGATTATCTCCAAAATCCTCCTCCTGACTATCTCTGCTAATAGAAAAATATACAATAATCCTATGTCAAAATCTCTTTGCGTTATGGACGAAAACCCTGCTCCTCTTCCCCCCTCCTCCTCCTCTTCCTCCTCCTCCTCCTCTTTGCTGGACTAGTCTTGCCTTCCTGCCCAGTTCAAAAATATACATGTTTTATTTTTTTTGTCCTATTTATAGAAAAAATTACACATCTGACCTCTCCTGGCTTGTGTCCATGCCTTGAGCTTAAAAAGTGAGATTTCACTGGCATAATGTGAATTCAACACCCTGTTTGAACTGGCCGGAGCAGCACTAGGACGCACTACCTGCAAAAAAAACGCCGTGCGACACCGGGCGTAAAAGCACACAGCACCGAGGGTGACGTATATTTATAAGCTGCCGAGGTGACACAAGGTGGTGATGATACAGTACGTTGTGTGGATTCAGCGAAGCAGCAAAGTACAAAGAGTCAAACTGGGAGGGGGGGAGGGGAGGGGAGGGGGGAGAAAAATGGCGTCGCTGTGCTTTCCTGTCGTGACTTCCTGAAGCACAGTGGACGCGCTGCTTAGAAAAACAAAAAAACAAAACAAAAAAAAACACGCTCTTACGTCGTGTTTGCGCCCGGTGTCGCATGGCGCTTATTGCAGATCTACGCCAGCCTTCCCCCCTCGCCACTTCAACTAAAGTGCTGCTGTTGTTGGGTTGCCTTGTACCCTTTTCTCATCTCCTCTTTCCCCTCCCCCACCCCTCCCTTCCTCCTTTTCCGCCTCTTTCTTCGTCTCCGTCGTCTTCGTCTTCTTCGTCTTCTTCCGCCTCACAAGTCTCCGTGCCTGCTTTCGTACTTGTTGATGATGTTCCTGCAGCGGCCGAGCTCTTTCCTCATGTCGGCCACCTCCTGGCGAAGGGCGCCGTTCTCCCGCTCCAGGAAGGCGGCTCGCACCGAGATCTGGTTCTCCTTCAGCCGCCGGGCGTCCCGCGAGCGCTTCGCCGCCTCGTTGTTCTTGACGCGCCGGCTCCAGTACTTTTCATCCTGTCAACGGGGCGACGGCGGTGTGGTATGTTGGGGTGTGTGGGGAAGAAGGAGGTGGGGAGAGGAGCGAGAGAGAGAGAGACAAAAACAAAAGGAGAGAGTGGGATGAGTTATGTGATGAGAGAGACAGGATGGTAGGAGAGGAGGAGGAGAAGCAGCGACAGCTCAATAATCACCACCACACAACATGAAAATACATGACATGACACATTTCTGCAAGAAAACACTATGCAATATACAATACAATACAATAAGCAAGACAAATACTGATTTCTGATTGGCTGACAGGTCACTGAGTTGCAAATTACATCGGAAGTCTGAATTTTTAGTTGAATCTGAATAGGTCAGAAAATAGGTCAGCCATTTTGTTTGTTAGCTATTACTGCCGTTAGCATTGTTAGCTAATACCAGATGATAACAACGCACCAAGTGATAGTTTGTGTGTTAAAGAAGTTAAAACGCAAACTAATGATACATAAACATGACTAAGTAGCCGATAAACTGGGTGATGTTCAACGCTTTTTCACTATTGATGCCTAGGGCGGCCATCTTGGATTCAGAGCTTGGCGTGTTTCCGGGTTTCAGAGTTTTAATTTTAGACTTCAGAGGTTGTTTCTGGTGACGCAGCCGAATGGGAATGTGGAAGACTTCCATGTTCTTACGCATCTTAAATTCCACTTGGCACAGCACAAGATTGTAAAGTGGTCCTGAAGTCTAGAGAGGAGCTATAGGAGCGTCGTCCATTAGTTGGCAACCAAGGGGAGTTGCGTACTGCCTTTAACATTAATACACTTCAAGATTTTCTCATCCTAAAAGAAATAATGGACTCCCCCCACGCGTTACTTCCTTATATCTGAACACCTCCTTCTGTTTAATTGTGTGAGGCACATTAAAGCTTTTAGTTGCATTAAGAGGCAATGAAACACTCAAACTCAGACACTTAGAGATGTAAACACACAGTGATCAGAGCTTTACATGTACAAAAGACCTGGACGTCAGATAACCGCAGGTAAATTTAATAGTTTTCATCTAGAGCTGGAACAGTAAAGATGTGAAAAACTGTATTAATGCGTCTTTATGAAGAGGCTCCTGGTCTTAATGCAGCTGTACAGTGGATCCCTGCTGAGCTGCTCAGCTGAATGAATAAATACTCTGCAGTTCAAACCCCTGCAGCCTCTCAAAACTCTCCGCAGCGTTGTTTTTCGGGGCATGAAACGAAACGTGTTGGCTGATGCCGGTCTCGGGAGAACATGGGATTGGAAAACGACAGCGATGTTGTGTTCAACTTTTGGACTATTTGGCTGCAAAATAGAGATTAAACCATGTAGAGATCTGACGGTGGAGGGTTTTAAACCAGTGTAAACAGATTTTATTTTATAAAATGTGCGTGAAAATGATGTTGTGACCTGCAGGAGCAGAATCTAAATGGAGAACCTCACGTTTGAGGAGCTGCTGAGTAATCCCAGCTTCGGTCAGAGATCGTTTATCCAAACCTGTGTACGGATGATTTATAAAAAAAGCAGCTCCAGTGCTGAACACTAAAGGTCCGTCTCTCTCCGTAAATAACAAATGCCTCCGGAGCTGCAGCTGCTTTCTGCTGAACTATGAAAGCAGCAGTCATTGATCAGAGCCCAGTGAACAGGATTGTTGGGCTCAACAACAAGCACTGAAACCAGCAAACATCAAGCTCCTTTGGTTTTTTTTTCCCCTCATTACAAAGAGCTTTGACTCGATGAAGTGCAAGGTTTTGCCTGTTTATCTTTAGAAAACATTAAAGTGAATATTTGTTTTCTTGTGAAGCTTGACTCTGCTTCTGTCTGAGTCTCAAAAAACATTATTTTCCTACGACAAGGAGCAAAATGTACCGGTGCTTTTATAACGTTTAAATATTTAAACCTGCTTCCTACAGAAATTTCCTGCGAAAAGAGTCTGTAACTTAAAATTATGGGAAAAAAACTCTGCAGTGGAAGCTCAATAATTAATGTTTTTTAGAGGGAATATGCCTTAAAGCACTGATGTTAAGTTGATTTTAAATTGAAATCTCCTAGCTTTAATAGCAGATCATTATTTACCGTAACATATATATATCTTGAAGTAATAGTAGAAATATCTTTGCTGCTTTGAGATGTTATTAAGACAATGATTTTAGTGCCTTTTCACCATTAAACAAAGTACTTTTTTTTAAATAAATGTTTCTAATATTAGCTTTTACTTTGAAGTGGCACTAAAATCTTTATCTAGTCATTTCCCCTGTGAGCCATCAGCATGTGAAACACAGTCAGACGCCCGTCTTTCAGTTAATAAGAGCTATGAATTGTGGGAGATGTTTTACCTTCTGCTCGTTGGGGACCAGCATCTTTCGGGCCTTCTTGATCATGGGCTGAGGCTTCAGCTCCTCGTCGGAGAAGCGGTGCCGCCGCGGGTCGAAGGCCTCCTGGCCCGGCACGCTGGACAGCGCCAGGTCCGCCGGGTCGGGGTCGAAGTTCACCATGACGTCGTTGCCGCCGTTGGAGGCCGCCGGGGGCCCGGGGGGTCCTGGAGGACAGGTGGAGGACGGTGACTGGTCCTGAGGCACCGACTGTCCACCTGAGGAGAGGAGAGAGGGAGGAGAGAAAGGATCGATAAAGATCATTAAAAACGTATTGAAACAAACCACAGTCACAGTCTGCTTTGTTAATAATACCAATATGTAGCAGCCAGATCAATAAAACCACGTAAGAGGAGAGAGAGACAGCGGGTTAATTATGGTCAGAGATGGACAGAGTACTCAACCCCAGTACTTGAGTAAGAGTACAAATACTACTGGTCAAAATTTACTCCGTTCCAAGTAAAAGTAGCTCAGTCGACATGTTACAGTAAGAGTAAAAGAGTACTTGCTTTTGAAGGTACTTAAGTATCCAAAAGTACATGCTTTTACATGTACTTTAAGTAAGAGTAAGAGTAAATTTCTTATTTTTCACATCAATGAATTACTATAATTTTTTCTAAATGAATGTAAGGACCTTTTAACTCTTGTTTCTGAGAATTAATTCTTTGAAACCACCTGATGTGCTGCTTTTAGGGGTTATGGTTTCCTTCTTTGACAAACAGCTTGTGTCCAATAGGATTTCAGCCTTCCTAGAAATTAACTCGAGTAAAAGTAAAAATATTTGTCTTGGAAATGTATTCAAGTAAGAGTAATAAGTACCAAAGAAATCTAATACTCAAGTAAAGTACAAATCCTCTGGATATGTACTTAAGTACAGTACTCAAGTAAATTTACTCTGTTACTGTTATGGTTCTGTTTCCAGCGATCCGTCCGTCCACATGTAATAAAACACAGACTCAGCAGGACCGGCTTTAATTGCTCGTTTAGCCGACCAATCACCATCGTCTAATTTTAGTTTTATCTGCAGATTAGAGCCCATCTGCCTCCACTGAGCAACGCTCACATGACAGAGCCGACGCCTGCTCTAATCTACCAGGGCCTCAAAGACCAGCGGCTTCTGGAAAACCTTTCATTAAACTCATTTTTTCTACGTTTAATGGACTTGTACAGCAGCGACCGTCCTGGTGTCAGGTCGTTATTATTGTCTCATGTCCCAACACCTTCAAATCTACTAGTTACTGAACTTAACCAACAGGAACTATTCAAACCACAATTAACCAGTTTTTATGGAAATAAAGAATAATGCACCTACAGTTGTAACCACTTTTACATGAGAATACTAAAATATTTGACATGTATAATATTTAAGTTTTCACTGTGATAACGACAACTGACATTTTAACATGAAAGGTATAAACTCAGTTTCATGCATCAAAATGCAGCATTGCTACCAAATTAACAACAATAATAGTAAGAATAATGTTTAATTTATTGCTCAGGTGTCTTTTACTGCAGTGATAGAGCATAATAACATATAAAGGAGGCTGGTGTCATTTTAAGGAGCCACTATCACACTAATAAATGAACAAACATAAAGAGCTTTGATGATTCATGATGTTTTTAAGTTCATATTTACATTAAAATATCAATTTAACATATCACCACGTGTAGTTTATTTGCATTTATTATCAAATATCCATGTGTTTCTGGTCTTATGTTTATTCTAAGCTCATCGCTGACACATCAGGGCTTTGGTGTGTGTGTGTGTGTGTGTGTGTGTGTGTGTGTGTGTGTGTGTGTGTGTGTGTGTGTGTGCAGGATCTGATCTAAAGCAGGTGATGTCATCGGTTTGACTGTTTGAAAATCCCACACAGGTTGGCGCTCCCGGAGAGCTGGAGTGGTGCTCAACCACTTTCCATCCAGAGGCCTCTATCAGTCACATGTGCAGCACACACACTCTCACACACACACACACACACACACACACACACACACACACACTCTCTCTCTCTCTCTCTGCTGCTTTGAGCCAAGAGTGAGGCTCGTCAGATGAGTTGACCGTAAAGAGGATTACCCTATAGACAATATGTTCACATTTAATTCAAACCACTGATTGAAGGAGGGAAAGTAAACATGTTTTCTTTTTTTTACCTCCTCCAGTCTCTCTCTCTTTTCTTAATTACATCTCCACGGTGACCCTTCGTCTCAACAAACAAGCAGCATCTCTGTGATATCGCCCCCCTCCCTCCTCCTCCACCACCATCACCATGAGTCGCTGCAGTGACGGTGTTTCACCACCAGGTGTCAGTATTGAGCCAGAAATGCTGCGCCGAGGGCAGCGGGTTCACATCATGCTGGATGTACAACAAGCAGGAAAAGATCAGGTTTTTGTGTTTAACCCTTTGCGGTGCAGGATGCGAGGGAAGGAGCTGCTCGACGCACGGAGCGAAATCACACAGGAATCTGATCCGGAATCAGCCCGTTTGAATAAAAATACTCCACTATTACAAGACAACACTTTGCTTTCATGGTTTAATCCCAGTGGGGTTGACTAAATATAAACATCTATGCACTGGGGATGAAATAAACATTCAAGTACATGGTGTTTTGGTTAAATATCACATATGCGAGAACAGAAGAACCGGTTCTAGTAATTCCTGGATTCCTTGTAGTAAATCATGTGACAGTGGATGTGAAATCAGCTCCTCGATGTTTTTCACCCTGCAGCTACACTATGTTAGCGAGATCGGCTTTTGTGAATGTCACAGAAAAGACCCCAGAATAGAAACGACTCCATTTTCAGTCGCCTTCTCTCCCTCTCTAAAAAAAAAGGGGGAAAAAAAGAAAAAGAAAAACAGCTGTTAACCAGGCAGCTGGTCTAGAGGACAAGTTTCCCAACGTTTCCTCTTTGCAGCAGAAAACGTGAGTTAGCTGAGGAAATTATCCAGAACCAGCAGAGTCGACTATTGTGGCAGCTTTTTTTTTTTTTTTTTTGTGAGGAGCTTTTTTGGAGCTCCAGGCTCCGAGCCACAGATTATAAATAACCACAGAGCTGGTGACCAATATCGACTGAATCAGTGGTGGAAAGATTTCACATACTTGAGCAAATCAAACAAAAGGACTCGTTTATAGAAAAGAAACTCAACCAGCAGAGAGACAGAGAGAGATCTAAAATCCCTCTGAGTGAAGATGATCTACGTCTTTAATTTGGTTTCAAGTCATTCATGCGTTTTTTGTCAAGTGACAGAAGAAGCTGCGTCCTTTGTGCGAACAACGCGTTCAGTAGAAAACCTGGAGATGTCAGTCACTCACAGCAGCACCACTGACACTGATGTGCTACTTGACTTGCCGCTGTGAGCTGTCACTCATCTTTATTGTGCGCGTCGACCACAATACCACAAACCAAATCCTCTACGGGCTCGGAGAAATCAAGCTGACGCTCCGTGGCAGAGGGGGGGAGGAGGGAGGAGAGAGAAGGGGAAAGAGAGGGGTTGAAATACAGCAACCCCTCGAACTCCAGCTGAAAACACTCAACTTTTACACACGCAGTGACCCGGAGTGGGGAAACTCTGAGGTTATAAATGTTGTAAATGTTTTTTTTGTTGTTGTTTTTTTCTTTCTTGAACTCCTGATAAAATCTCCTTACGACTGTGTTTACATCCAGTCGTTTGACTCCTCTGGGGTTTTGATCTGCTTTTATGAAAACCCACGAGGACCGGAGGAAACTCAACAGTCGCCTACACGTTTACAGCCTTTGTTTTGCCAAATGGGAGTCGTGACATACTGAGTAAAAATATAACCCACATTTCCTACTTGAATCTAACAACACAGGGTATATCTGAATATTTTTTCTCTCCCCAGCTGAGAGCTCAGAATTACATAACCCTCAGAGTGACATGAATGCATCACCCTACTCTGCTGTTATTATCCTTAATCGTTGCTTTTCTGCAACACAGAGTGGAAAAGTTGACTTTTTTTTTGGTGTGTATATTTCAGTTTCCCTGTGCTCAGCTGCAATCAAACAGGAGCCGGTAAACAAATGTCACATGGACCCACAGAGTACTGTAGCACTGTTTACCGGTCGCACAGTTTTGGCGATCTGTTGGACATTTTGGCAGAAGAGACAAAAAGAAAAAAACTGATTAAAATTCCTGTTCAATTCTCCAGCCAGTGCCTGTGCGTTGTTGTCTGGTGCCATCGCTGTTTGTCTCATAACAAACGAACTGAAGGACTGAACTCCACAAGCTGCCACAGCTCAACAAGAAAACTGGGATGTCGACGGAGCTACAGGAAGACTGGAGGAAGTAAAGTTATCCCGACTTTACCAAACATCGATCTGTGCATCAATGTCACATGTTAAACCTACGTAGGTCGAGAGTTTGTTGGTAAAAACGACGCTAAAGAGACAGTACAAAAGAATAGAGAAGGTAAAACTTTACTCCGATGTCCTGTGCAACCATCGGCCAATCAATAACCAATACTAATCTGTACCAAACTTATTTCCACAGAGCCATCTTGTTGATCACCAGCTCTTTGAACAAGGTTGAGGACAAGTACAAAGAGTATTCACCGCTAGTAGGGATAGGAGTTGGTAGGATTTCATTGATACTATCATACGTTCGGCTCATCAATCAAATCCGATCCATTTATTGATCGATTCCTGTGGATTTCCTGCAGGTTTTCATTGGCAGCATCTCTGTTTGATTTTGATGTTCATTCATATCAATGGGCAACCAATGATTTTACTTGCACAGTGTGACCATGGTCGGTCGGCAACATCCAACGCCATCTTGGAGTTGTTTTGAGTGCACAAAATCCACCTGGGAAAAACACTGCTGGTGTTTCCACCCTTCATTAAGAGATCACATGTTGTTCTGTTGGCGCCATTGAAGTGAAATGAAGCCACACTTTAGATGTTTCTGTTTCCTGTCGGCCATGATCACCTCCTGGACTCCCCGACTGCCTCTCGCGAGCACACTGACGTCTTGGTTTCGCATGCTACTGTACGTGGAGGAACTAAGTGGAAAGCATCAATAAGGGAATCGTAGTTAACGTTAATGTCAATGGACTGAACCAGTTGGAGCAGGTTCTTGTTTTGAGTACTATGTCGTATGAAGTATCCAATCATGTCGATACAGCTGTTTTTGTGCAATGGTATGGAACTGTTTGTTAAGTGGATGTATGTGTTTTTATTGGGTGGCAAAGCAGTTTCCCCTTGGGGATCAATAAAGTTTTCTATCCTATCCTTGTTTCCCTTCCTTGATCATAGACCAATCGGAGCGTCCCTAAGGTCTAGACTCTGGGACTGGACCACTGACCACTTGGACTGGTAACCTGAAGGTAAAGGCTGTTGTAGCTAGCGCTGCTGCTCTTAGATTCACCACATGGAAACGATCCACAGACTGATCAACAGCTCTTTCATGACTTTAACATGTCAGCATTGTTTTTGTTTTTTATACAGTTTGTTTCCACGGACAGAAGAATCGACTGATGCGGCTTCAGCTCCTCGTTTTCTCATTTCCAGCCCGACCACACTGAGGATTTCCTGCTTCTCTTTGTGACGTGAACATGTTTGGACAGATGGTTGGACAATCTGAAGACAGACACCACGCTCGCTGTCCCCTTTAAGCTCCATCCTGCATATTATGGCATCTTATTGATCGAGCAGTTGATTGGGTAATCCATAAAACTAATTGATACACGACTAGATTACAGGTTTAATCCCGTCCATCCATGCATGAATACGAACTGTACGTTTATGCAGACATTCATACAGTCGACATGAATCTCCCTACATGCATGTGCTGTTTACATTACCCATAATGCAATGCATGCAATGTACCATAACTCCCTCCCTTCACCCCGCAGCCCCTTTATCCGTCCATACATCCTCCGGTCCATCTGTTTGAGGCAGCGACTCTATCAGATGAACTGCTGCCGGCTTGATCTGACTCTCTGGCAGCTGGACAGGGCTGATCCTGGATAAGTCTGCCCAGAGCTCCGTCCTAATAACAACCATTTTGGGCAAAAAGTTGAAACCGATCCAAGAACACGGCTCCCACTGCTGCCGGGTAAACAGTGGCCAAGCCGCGGCTTCGCTCTGGCTTCATTTCCTGTCTGTGAGCGGGAGCCATTTGGAGGAAGCAAGCCACCGACTCTCTGTGCTTTCATTAATTTAGCTGAGATTATGTGGTTTTCTTCTCTCTCTCAGCCCGTCAGTCTGCTCATGTCTATGAATTCAGCTGCAAGGCTCAAACTCTCCATACACTCGTGTTATTTTTGGACCGAGCCAACATGACACTCAGGTAACACTTCACTCTGCAGGGTTTCTGTATTTTACCTGCAATTTCCTGGAAAGTTTCCTCATAATTTCCTGAATGCAGCTGTAAATGACGAAGACAATGTCCAAGGGAAATGGCACTTGTTCATAGTATTTTATTTTATTTTTTAAAGAAAACAAACCCTTAATTTGGTTGCTTCGCTACCAGATATTATTGCTCTGATTGGTCATATTAGTAAATATTGATTTAATTTACATTTTTGATGTATGACAGTTGAGTTGAACGCTGAATTGCTTAAACTTATGAAGAAATTAAACACTCCTGCTCTATAAAATCTCACTATATGTCAATTCTGCTTATTGTCGACAGATCAGAGTCATAAAATACCAAATAATTTCCTAGTTTTTCAAAGAATCTCCTGAGAAACTCCCAGGTAAAGCCATAAACGTATTGTTATTTCTAACACAACCTTACTCAGACGACACATGCAAAGTGTCAAATATGTTCACAAACAACCAAACAAATCAGAATAAACAAGGAATAAAGTTTCCATCAATATTTTTTTCTCTGTAATCAGGACCAAACCGTGTGGTTCGCTCCAGAAAACTTTCAAGAAATCATAAGGAGATTTCTGTTTTGATGAAAAACAAACTGTCTTCATCTTTTCTGTGAAATATTTTTGCCATTTTAACTAAACTCCAGGAAATTTCCAGGGAATTATCTCGACGTATGAAATAAAAAACGCCGATGTATAGATCTAGACAATAAAAATATCCAACGTTTCTTTCAGAGCTGCTTCACTAAACCTCCCACGTTAACGCCGACATACTCGGGAGTTTTCGGCTCTTTGAACGTCTCGTTCTGTGAGATTCAAGGACGTGAACGGTTTTTAGGAAATCAGAGACTTTGTGCGTCTCGTTCACATTCTGGTCAGGTCCAGAAAACCTGCAGCTGCTGAATCGTCTAAATTCTTCATCACTGCATCGACCTGAGGACGCCAGACACACTCGGCTGTCTGGGTTCTGAGAAGCTTTTTAAAAGATCATTTAAAAAAGACAGATTTTCTTTTTTTTTTTTCGGCTTCTGTCCTTTAAAATCAAACAGCTTCTCTCTTCAGCCGCCATTTTGCTGCGGTGTTGTGGGACCATCACAGGGGAGAAGCAGAGAAGCCCACACAGGCCCGAAATAGACGAGCTGAGGTTTGAGAGTCAGGTGAGCAACTCTTCCTCTTGACTAAACGCTCACTTGATCTAACTTTACTTTCACTTGATCCGCCCACACGTCAAACCAGCGGCTGAACGCAACAAACCTGCTGCTGCTGAGAGAGAAACAACGGCATTTTGGGAAATGTAGGAAACTAAAAACCTGAAGTAGGAAGTAAAATAAAGACACAAACAGACTCATCGTCATTATCGTCATCATAATCGTCGAAGCTCTCACCTTCTGTTTGAGCCTTTTCCTGTTTCACTATCATACATAATAAATGGAAACAATGCAATTACCAGCAGAGTGGTAATTATGCTAATTATACAAGGACAGAGGAGAACAATTAACTTCCATTCTGATTACTGTAATTGAGCAGATTCGTGTGAACTTTTTTCTGCCGTTTTTAAGTCACTTATTTTCTTCCTCGGTGACTTTTCATTAAAGTCGAGCACCTCGCCACGTTTTAAACTGTAATTACCGGCTCCATTAGCTCTGAAACAGACACAGTCCGGCCGACTCCTCTCCGTCTGAATGGTTTTTATTTCAGCCTTTACTCCGACTCGGTAGGAGCTCGACCACATTTTTAGCTTTTATTGATGTTAAAACTGGGATTTTCATATATAAAACAAACTATTTTGGGTTTATTTTTTGGTTTTCAGACAATGGAGGAACTAATACGATGATGCTCCAGTCAGAAATGTGGTTTTCTTTCACATTATTGCATCACTACTTGTGGCAAATATGATTAATTATCAATATTTCTATTGAGATTGTGAGTTTTGTTCAAAGTTATAGCATCTGAGACCGTAACTATGGTTTCAAACTTCAACATAAACACAATCCTTTCTTTATTTGTCGATATCAATATCTGTAAATAATACTAATACTATTGATCTTAGCGGTAATGCTAACAGACTGTTATGTGTTTAAATCTTGCAGCAGCAGTATAAGTATGAATATTATCAGTACCAGCAGATACACCAGTAGTACTAGTACTAACAGCCGTAGTAGTATTATTGTATGTCCACCAGCAGCAGCAGCGGCAGCCGTAGCCGTGGCGATGAGATGTGAACATGAACCGTGAGCAGCTGTTTGTGCCAAACAGAAAAACAGGATCATGTGATGTGATATAGGAAGCGTGTTACATAACGAGGGTCCACTCCCTGTAACATAAACACTGGGGCAGGTCCTCGAACGCCTCACGATGCTGCTGCTGCCTCCATGTTTAACTTCACTACTGCTTCACTTCAGACCTTCCTCTCTGATATCTGATCCATTACTGACCAATAACCTTTATGATGAATTCGTTTTTGAGTCTAGAATATAGAAAACACTTGATTTGTACATTCAGTTTGGAGATACTTGTGGCTATTTCCTTTTTATGCTACACTTTTAACGTTATTAAATGCAGTTTGTTTAACTTTAAGTTCATTTTTACAAAATAAAAACTTCATGAACTTATGAAACACAAACTTTTTAGTGTGAGTGAAGGTTTGTCTCCTGGTCACGTCACAACTTTAACAAATCATTAAAAAAAAGTACAAATATTTTCTAGCTTTACACAAACACACTTGCAAATGGACATTGTGATCTTTTAAATAAAGTTTGGGATTTTTCAATGTGTTATTTTTAATCTTTAGTTTGACTAGTGTTGGTATAGTATTTGTTTTTATGGATGTGGTTGGTTTATGATGCAAACTAGAACAAAAATAAGAATAAGATATAAGAATCTTAAATATGTTTCATAAAAATAAAGTTGAACTCTCATGAAACCAGACTCGGATTTTATTTTTATCTCAGTTTACAGCATCTTCTACATCTGGTTTTTGTCTCAGCGTCATTACAGATTACACAGTCAGACACACACACACACACACACACACACACACACACACACGGGTGTTCATGTACACACCCAGGCAGCCAGCTCGGACTCCCCTCTGCACACACAAACAAACACACCGTCAGGCACGTGCACATTCACATGAGTGTGCAGCTCTCACACACACACACACACACACACACACACACACACACACACACACTAGAAACAATTCAGTCCAGGTGACACACCCCAGGAGTCTTGTTCCTTATGTCAACACACTGACTGGGAGTTATGTCACCGCTGATAGCAGTGGCCTCTCTCTCTGGACACATCACATGACCAGACATGTATAAGGACGGAGACGGCCGCCACATGCTTAGAGGGGGTTTTGTAGTAGGTTACCCATAATGCCACAGTGTTTTTGTGTTTATTTTGTTGTGTGGAGGAAATGTGGACGAGCTGCACGGTCGGTGACGTTTCCTTTTTAAAGCTGTAACGCGCTGCAGCAGGAGAGTCAAAGGTTGTAGTTTTATTACAGTACAGCTTTGGTCTGTGCAGATTTATTATGTAGATCTGTTTTACTATTAAAATCAATGGAGGAATAAAAGGTGGAGGTTGTGGCGTGATGTGTCCTTAATGGTCGTATCCCTCCGCCGTCAACTCAGAATGACTCGAAAAACATGGCCACAACAAACAGCCAAATGGTTTTGAGGAACATCGTGATCTTTGACCTTATAAATATGTAGTTAAAAATCATCACTTCATAATTTTATCCTGTTGCATATTTGTGTTAAAGGGATAGTTCAACATTTTGGCAAATTGGCCCATTGCCATACAGTAATCCCTATGGTTTTAGCAGTAGGTTTGTTACCTTTTAATTGTCGGTGCAAGCTATTTTTAGAACGGCGGAGCAGAGCCGTGAGCTGCGCAGAGCTATGCTACAGAGGCTAATGGGATTTCTTGGTTTCTCCTCATCAAACACACAATACAAACGCTCTGGTGGACAAGTTGTGAGCTGCACATTCACCACGCTATGAGATAATAACACAACGTTACCAGACTGAGTTGTTTTAGAGGGAAATACAGAGACTGCTTGATGAAAAACTTCCCCGACGGGAACACGCATCAGCGGTTTTACATGAATTTACAGACACTGATACTACGAAACCAGATTCGACCACTCTGCAAAATGATCGATCAATAATCATTTAATCGTCCACTGTGACTGTGACGACCAGTATGATTTTTTTGTTTTTTTTCACCATTCACACTTCAACGAGTCCCTAAATGAAAACGTGCTGCTGCCTGCAGCTGATTCGCCGGCGCGGTGCGGTGCGTCACCGAGGTCTGGACGTGACCTTCAAGTGTTGTCATGCATCAACTGACACCCACAGCGCGCACACACACACACGCACACACACACACACACACACACACACACACAGAGGACGCAACATTCACACACAACACTGGCTGTTATTTCTCTTAACCGTTGTCGCTCCACAGAATCGGATGTAAACTACACACACATCCTGTCACACACACTGTCGATGTGTCCGAGACAAACAAAGGTCAAATTACTCTTTTTTTTTCTTTTTTTATCATTGAAGGTCATTTTCTCTTTTACAAGCTGTGAACTAATCAATAACATCCACATCCGATCTGATCAAAGATCAAAGATCGAAGCTGTGGAGGGAGAAACTCGGCTGCTCGGGTTGGACGACTTGTTGAATCCAGGACGGAGTTGTTATTATGATTCTTAGTATTCATAATAATAATATTAGTCTATAATCATTTCATTTCATTTCATAACCTTTATTTAAACTCGGAGATATATTGAGGAGTAACCTCATTTACAATATAGCCGAGATGAAACACAAAACATATAAGGACAGAAGACAAGACATTTGAAACATACAAAAACATAACAGAATACCAGAATTTAAAGGGTAAATTGAAACATAGTTAAAAGCACGAGCAGTTAGAGGTAAAATAAGATGTAGTTATGGTTTTAAATCATTATTATTTCTGCACGTGCTGACAGGATCAATATGTGAACAATGTTTTTTTTTTCTATCTATAAAAATCTGTTTTAAAATTCAATTAAAAACCCTCCTCTCTGTTTCTTTTTCCTTCTTCTCTTCTCTGCTTCGTCCTCTGTGTTTATTCGCTCTCTAATCTCCACTGCTTCCTCTCCCTCTCTCTCTCTCTATCTCCCTCCACTTTCCTTCGTCCTCGCTCTCCCTCTTTTCCTCCTCCAGCCCCTCCCTTCCCCTCTCCCTCTCCCCCTCCTCCTCCTCCTCTCCCCCCCTCCCTTTCTCTCCCTCTCTTGCATGCTGGCTCTCTCTCGCTCCAATACTTTCTGCAGCGGCACGTGAGGTGGCAGCCGCACATGGCCCGGGCGTGTGAGAGAGGGAGAGAGAGAGAGAGAGAGGTTTCAAAACATGCAAAGCGAACACTCTTCTCTCTCTCTCTCACTCTCTCTTCCCCCTCCAGAAGTGCCTCCCACCCCCCCCTCCCCCTCCTCTCCCCCCTGTGCAGTGTTACAGAGTGCAGAGTCAGTGTCTCGTTTAACTCTTCCCTCTCCAGGATTAATCACGGCCCTGGATGTTAAATCACTGGACGCCTCAGCAGCGGCTTTATCCTCGCTGCTCTCACTCTTCTTTTTAAAGAGACAGGACGTCGCCTCGTTCTCCTCCTCGACAACAATGCACGGCAACAGATTCAGTTTTAAAGGGATAGTTCAACATTTTGGCAAATTGAACCCATTGCCATAATCCCTTATAGTCATAGCAGTAGGTTTATTTGTCGGTGCAAGATGTTTTTAGAACGGCGGAGCAGAGTCGTGAGCTGCTCAGAGCTACGCTACATCGGAGGCTCATGGGATTTCTTGGTTTCTCTCATCAAATACACAATCCAACAACTCCAAAACGCTCTGGTGGACAAGTTGTGACCTGCACATTCACCACGCTATGAGATAATAACAGAACGTTACCACACAGAGTTGTTTCAGAGGTAAATACAGAGACTGTTTGATGAAAAACTGTCTCTGAAGGCAACGCGCATCAGCGGTTTTGCATGAATTTCCCTCTAAAACAACTCTGTGTGGTAACGTTGTGTTATTATCTCATAGCGTGGTGAATGTGCAGGTCACAACTTGTCCACCAGAGCGTTGTGGAGTTGTTGGATTGTGTATTTGATGAGTTTGATGAGGGAAACCAAGAAATCCCATGAGCCTCCATTTTTGCCAAAATGTTGAACTATCCCTTTAATATGTGTGCGTGTATCAGATTTAAACTCCTTATGCATTAGGCTACGTATACACTCCTCCTCCTCCTTCCTGTCGGGTCAATCTATCTGGGATTCCTCTCGTCTAGACGCTGCCTTGGTGTTTTTTTTTCACTTTCTGTTTGACGTGAAACAGTTGCACAGAATAAATCTCTTCATATGTGTCGTTCCTGTGCAGTAGTTTGACATTTTCTACAAACATTTTGATCTATTTTCAGTTCAGCCATGGGAGAGAAACCCACCCCCCACACACACACACACAAATAAAAGAGATAAAATTTATTTAACACCAAGCCACAATCTAAAAAACCACAAAAGACTAAATCTCTGATCTCGATCTTCTCCCTCTGTCACAGCTTAATTAGATAATAAGAAATAATAAAATAAAAATAAAAAGCAGCGCAGCAGCAGCAGCAGCAGCAGCAGCAGGGCTCGGGCCCCTTGAGTAAAGTGTGTTATACTTAAATTCTGTGTTTTCTGCAGCTGAGTGTGTCGGCACGTGCATGGCGTTCATCATTATTCCTGCAAACAGACGCAGAACAAACACCACAGTGATGTTTTCTAATGAGTTTGCATATGTTTTAGTCATCTGACAACTCAAATAACAACTTTTCCAGAGCTTTCAACCACAGCTAAATTAATAAATCAGCTGATATTAGTTATCTATATACAGTATGTGTGTGTATATGAGGCGGATGCTGGACGCTGGCATGCCGTCTGATTGGCTTAAAGCTCCTGAGCACACGTCAACAACATCCAACTGAGTAAACTGGAGCTGCTGATGACGACAGTGTGATGAGGTTTAGAGCTCCAGAAAAAGACAGTAAGTGGACTTTGAGTTGGGATTACTTTGTCAAAATTAATCCTCACAGTGATAACTCTCAGTCCGCTCTTGTTCTTCATACCGAGACGATAGCCGACTTAGCCAGGCTAAAATAAAGGAAGCATTTTAAACTTCACGCTGTAGCATATTGTTAGAATTAGATTATTGAGTCAAAACATGTTTCTGCAGCAGATTGATTATTAAACCTTCTTAAATCTTAAAAAATCTTCACACCAGCTCTGTAAGTTTTGATTTTAAAATTCATTTTTTTAGTTTATGAGGCACTTCATAACCTTGGACCAGTCTACGTTTTATAAAACACGTTTAAATTTATGAAGCAGGAGCTGATCCTGTCAGATCCTCTGGCTGCTCCACTGAGTCGAATAAAAATATTTGGTCATTTTGCTCCAAAACAGAGACTTTTCAATCTGGCTTCTATTAAATGTTCTATAATTTTATGATTGCAGGATTTTTTTTGGGACATATTTTGTTATTTCTATCTTTTCTTTATCTTTTTTTTATTTCATAGCAATTGATCACATTTTTCTGATTATTTTCTAATAGTTTTCTTATTGTGCTTCTTATACACACAATTGCTTCAAATTATTGAACTCTTTATAATAATTATTCTTTTATTTATTCTACTATTTCAACTCTTCATGCCTTATTGATATGAATCACTCTGAATGGCGTTTTGACTCATATGAAAGGTGAGTTATTTATTGATTGATTGATTATCTTGCTTTGTGTTGTGTTGTTTCTTCCTAGAAGTCGTCATGTGTTCATGCTGCTGCAGCGACGGGCGGCGCCCACGCAGCACAGCTCAGGTCAAAGTTCATCAGATTTGAAGTCTCAGCTTGAACCACGTGTCACAACACAACACAACACACACACACACACACACACAACAGAGGAGGCGTGCGTGTGCAGAAACCACTTATCTCCACTAAAGTGAAAACGCCTCGACTCTCAACAACAACGGCTGACGAAGCTTGTGCAAATATGTTGTTCTCCAAACAAAACAAATGAAATCAGAGTCATTCATATGAACATATACGTATATACACTTGTAAATATTTCCTAAACTCTAAACATTACATCAGAGCATCGGCTTCCTTCCAGTTCTCGACCTCAGACTGTGTCCACATCTGTCTGAGCGCCGCTGCACAACCAGCAGTCTTGAGTCTAGAGTCTTTATGTCTGAAATAGTGGATAATGGATCTAAAATATCTGTATATTTCACTTTAACGCAACTAAACTCAACACATTTGGGACTTTGAGCTCCACTCGGATGTAGGCTATACTCATTGTGTTTGTTCGCACCCGGTGACAGCTGAGAACCAACCTGACGATCCGACTCTGGATGAACCATGATTAAATAATGAGGCCTGAAATCTCGCCCAGCTCATGAATAAGTCAAAGAAAAATCAAACGTTAAAAAAAAAAAAAAAAAGAAGTCCTTTAAAAAATAAAAGTGCTGGATTTAGCAGCGGCGTGTGCAGCAGCTCTGGTTTGTCTGTCTGTTTACGTTTCTATAAATGTAGCCTATAGAAGAAGTCGTATTTTCTCTCTATATTATCTGCCTGTTTGTTTTTGGCTCCACTTCCCACTCGAGCTTCAGCACTTCTGCTTTTCTCCGTCAGTCTCTTCACGCGTCTGTTTAAAAAAACAAAAAAAAAACTGAGCAGATTCTCATGAAGTTTGCAGCACAGATCGGCCTCAGGCAAAAGACTAACTGATTAGATCTGTGGGACTTTATTTTTTTTTAATCTCCTGCTGCCTTCAGGTGCAGCTCATCACGTGGGTCAAACTTATTCTATTTATTCATCATCATCACATTTCATGTCTGACGTTGATTTCTTGAAGTTCCTCCAGGTCTGATTTCACATTACGGTTCAATAAGTTCACACATGTTTCATTACGAGGGACGGCAAAATTCGGAATTAGTTTTATTAGTTGTTATTTATTTTATTTTAGTTTTTTATCCAGTCTTCATCCAGTCTTTTATCTTTTATACAATTCTTATCATGCACTTAACACTGTGATTTTATTCTATAGCTCCACTTCCACATTTATACGTGCTCTTATTCACTGCACACTAGGCTGGCTTTGTATGTATTAATGCTGCGTTCAAGACAACTCGGAAGTTGGAAAAAATGAATTGAACGGCGTCGAACTCGGAAATTACAGGTCGGAAACTCGGGTATCATTTCAGAGTTTAACTGTTATCAAGGCTATAAC
Source organism: Trachurus japonicus (assembly GCF_045865225.1). Taxonomy (NCBI): domain Eukaryota; kingdom Metazoa; phylum Chordata; class Actinopteri; order Carangiformes; family Carangidae; genus Trachurus; species Trachurus japonicus. Next base: position 7,322,406 of record NC_140917.1, on the reverse strand, counting down.
ATTATGTGCACTCTTCTGCGGCGTCTCCTCTCCTCTTCATTTGCCTCCAAAATAAACATCATTTGCTGCTGCATATATTCTATTCTACTATCTATCTATCTATCTATCTATCTATCTATCTATCTATCTATCTATCTATCTATCTATCTATCTATCTATCTATCTATCTATCTATTATCTTCCTCCTCCTCTGAAACGCTCGGGCTCATTCTGGTTCAGGGTCAAACGGGGGAAAGATCTTCAGCCGTGGACTAACTCATCCATCTATGTTACAGATTATTTTCCACGGTCCGTTGGGATTCGTCCGACACCGGGGAAGGTTTCTGAACCTTGTTGAAGATGCTTCATGATGCATCCGTCCATTTTTCCAACCGTTTAATCAGGAGTCGGAGTGGAGGAGGCAACGGGCCAGAGGAGGTCTCCCAGACGACCAGATGAGATCGATAATCCCCCTCCAGCGAGGTCTGGACCTGCTCCGGCTCCACCAGCTGGACGAGGCAGGAAGACCAGATGCCTGAATCCACCTCCACAGGTTCAATCTGTTGACTCCTCTTCTTATCTTCAAGCCCCAGCTGAGGAAACTGATTTACTTTATGATTAACTCTCTTTTTTTCCCCTTTAGCAATTGTTTCTTTAACCTCTTTTTATTAGGTCTGTGGCTCAGTGGGTGACGAGAGGTAGAAAGTTAAAGCAGAAGTAAGCGATCCGGTCGTTTTGGCTAACCACATTCCACATTCACGCGCATCCCTTGGCTGCACACACAGAGAGGACCGCCCCTTTATGCCGTTCTCTCTCCTCATTGGATAAAAGTTGTAGGATACAAGGAAAGTTTTCTCCTCGGCTCAGAGCAGAGCAGAGTGACTGACAGACCCGTGTTTCAGACCAAACACTCTATGTAAGTGATTGCTGTCGGAAGATATAACTATTTAAGACTGATATTAACACAAATATTCCGCTTACTTCTGCTTTAAACTGAGACGATGACTCAAACAAAGGACGGGACAGATGTGTACAGTTTGTAAAAAATGAATTTCTTCTTAATTGTCCTGCAAAAATTGATGCCTGAACTTCATTCGCGTGTAAAATAGGCGACGCAGCCGGAGAATCATGTTTCATTCAGAAGCTTTGACATTTTGATTTTAAATATCTGCTCAAAAAACTGTGAAATTTATCACAAATTTGGATGAAACACATTCTGTCAGCACCGTAAACTATTTTACATATACTTAAGGGACCAGATCAAAGGCTCATTTGGCATTTTCTGTCTTATTTCCACTATGTTTTCTGATATGGGAGACTCTGATGAGGCGTTCAGGCTCCACTTCCAACACCAGAGAAAAGAAGCTCAGGAGAAAATCAGTGAACTCCACTTTGTTTTTCTTTGCTAAACTCCAAATATCTGAGTTTAAAATCATATAATAGTGAACATGATGAGCCTTGTTCACGAGGTCTAGGGGGGGATGGGGGGGTGTTTGGGACATCAAAGGACTGTTGTGGTCCTGCTTCTGGGCTCAGATGATCCTCAGAGGACGACTTTCAATGCTAAAAAAAACAAAAAAACAACCTGATCCTCAGTCTGTGAGGTGAGGAAAAAGGAAGGATAAAAACATAACGTCTCCTACAGCTGGTTCGGTAATTGTTTTATTTATGCGGCTTTCGTCCATTTCGACCACTTTCCCGCTGACGACCTCGCTCTCCGGTCCTGACTCATGTAAATATTTTTTGCAATTTGCAGCATTTGAACAGGTGAAAAATATCACGAAGACACAGCTGCATCCATTTCTCTCCTCTTTTTTTCTTTCTTTTTTTTTTACCCCAGAATGAATTAAAATCAAACTAAAACATGTGCATGTGGATCAGATTATTATTTCCAGTCTATTTTCCATCCATCTCTCTCTCTCTGTCTCTCTCTGTCTCTCTCTGCAGCTCTGTAGTAACACTTCAGCTCCACAACGACCTGAGGGATTTCTGGCTGAATGCATCATGCTCAACCCAGTCACGTGTTTATAATTCAGAGTAAAGAGCGCACACACACACACACACACACACACACACACAGACACACATACACAGATGAAAGTATGTTCACATTAAAGCCTACACAGTTGCATGCAAATGCCGAAACAAAGAGGACACTCTCATATGCACGTTCAAAGTTCAGTGCACACACACACACATATGCAGAAATGTGCATGTATTAAGGCATAAATACACACACACAAACACACACTGGTCGGTGTGTATTCATAGACACTTGCACACACACACACACACACACACTCAACACACAGAGTCAGAGCCTTGCAGCAGTATCCAGTGCAGCAGCTCTATCCAGGCTGAAGCTCTGCTGCTTCCTTTCATGCATCTCTCTCTTTCTCTCTTTCTCTCTCTGTCTCTTTCATTTTCCTACATCTTTTCTTTTCTTTTTGTGTGTGTTTCATTATTTTCTTCTTCAAGCTTCTCTGCAGCTTCTTTTCACAGTGCAACATCTCCTCTCTCTCTCTCTTATTGTCGAAGACCCAGAAAGAAAAAGATAAACACAATGTCCCAGTCAGATTTCTCAGAATCTGATCCTGCTGGGCAATTTATCTCTCTCTCTCTCTCTCTCCCTCTCTCTCTCTCTCTCTCTCTCTGTCACAGTCTCTCTCTGTTTTTTCTTCGTCCTCCTCCTCTTCTTTTTTTTCTGCCTCCAGCTGAGTCTAAACTTCATCCTGCACTCTCGTCGTATTCAAATTTTATGAAAAGCGTGTGAAAGCTTTAAGTGTGAACCACGAAGCACGGTAGCTGATTATCACGACGTGATCGAAAACCGAGTCTGAACAAATTTGTGCAACAACAAACCTTTTAACATCTGAAGCTCCACGGGAGTCGTCATCGTTATCATTCAGCCCTGTGCAGCCCGATCCATTCAAACCTCCAAAACTTTATCTCACATTCTCAAAAGAGCTCAAATAAAAGTTTCAGATCATTCTCAATATTATCAGGATGAATTTTAAAGCAGCATGTGGAAAAGGATTCAAACCGCTTCAACGTCGAATCTGAACAAGCTGATAGAAAATACATCTCTGAGAAACAGCAGGAAGATGATGTTTTATTAAAGTTGGAACTTAAAGAGAAATTTAAATCGAATAAATGTTTTACCATCTCAAGTTTTTGTGGTTTTGTAACTTGGTTTGGTACGATGCAGCTAACACGCTCCTCTCATTCCTCTCTGCCTTGTGACTGTTAGCAAGCGACTAATCTTATAAAGCTGCACTCATCAATATTTCTATATCAGTAATGGATTGAACCCTCCATTTCTGCAGTGGTTCCCAGCTCTACAATGTGTTTAAGTTTGGTTTTCTGACGAGCTACTGAACACGTTGGAGCATTTAACCACTAGAGACAGAGGTGATGCTCATAGGAGGTGGTGGAGACCAAAACAGAGCTAAAAGAAGAAAGAAAACTAAATTTTCCAATAAAATGTGTAAAATGTGAAATATGTTGTTGTGTTAAGTTGCCACAAAGTCGGAAAAATCAAACACTTAATGCAGCTTTAACTATTCTGTTGGTTTCATCTTCTTTGCTTTAAAAATGAATTAAACAAATAGCAAAGAACTGCATACAGTATTTATTCTATTAAGCTTTAACGCCATCACAGGAAAAAAATGTTTGAACTGTAATAATGAACTGATTAAAAATCAAAAACTAAAGTATTACTTTGCTTTGTGGTCCAGAAGAGGGAAGCGCTTCAATTTCATCATCAGCTTTTATTTATGTTATGTTTTATGTTTGAAGTAGTGTAAACAAATATCCACCGCTTTGAATTCCCTCCAAACAAAGTGACTGTTAACCATTTGCTCGTCTCCAGGATTTAACAGCTGTAATTTCCCCTGCTGCAGTGGAAGTTAAGATATATAACCATATACACACACACATACGGCTCTGCCTTCACTTCAATACATCAAATATGATCAAACAATTATAAACTCAGTCTCTCTCAGCTGATTCAATTCCGTTTCGCTTTGATCGCAAAAATAAAATTAACCATTAAAACGACTTCAACACATCTCACACAGAAAAAAAGTTTGGTCGTCCACCACAAATTCCTTTATACTGTATGTCTGTGTAATAACTTTACATTTATAAAAGACGCGTCTTCAATAAATCATCATGAAATTAACCGTGGTGATTGACTCAGTGGTTCACAGGAAGAAAAACACGACCGTCAGCATTATCAGGAATGGGTTTGTGGTTTCAATTAGTTGGAATTAGAAGTTGTCAGACTTGTGAAACCAAAAAAATTAAGTAAAAGAAAGAAAAGACGGACAGACGGACAGATAGACAGAAAGACACTTGTGATGTTCTGGCAGTTCTGGTTCATATCAAAGGCAGCAGAGAGAGGAAACAATAAATTATGAATATATATAACGGATGAAAACAGGGCTGGTGGATCGAGCCGAAGAGCAGCACGTCAGCCATTTATCACACAGAGATATAATTAGAGACAATCCTACTCTGGTTATTGTTGAAGGAGTTTGAACGGTTGAACTGGGTTTAATGTTTCAGGGATATGTGTCCTCATTACTGCCACATCTCATCCAGGCTTCTGTGTGACGCAGCTTCATGTACGTCTGACTTCATTAGCCACTGCGCAAACGTCTCCGACTCACGTGTAGTCAGTTTAAAGGGGTAGTTCACCCAAAATTCAAATTGCACTCATTATCTACTCACCCTCATGTCGACTAAGGGCTGGGAGAAGTTTCAGAGTCCTCCGTGGCTTCTCTGAGTTACAGGGGGTCTCGGCGTAGCAGTGCATGTCCATATAACGGTTGCAAATGGATACCAACTGTCTTCGTAACAAAAAGACACACCAAAAAACATCCAAATACCTCCATGCTGCTCGTATGTAATGTCCGTCTTGTATTGAAGCCCCGAAATGCGAAATTGTTCCGAAAAAAATTAAATAAGTCTATTTTTCAAGCTTGTTTGTAGCGGAAGCTCCTCTTCCCGGTTCGTCCAAATATAGACTTATTTAATTTTTATCAGAACAATTTCGCATTTCGGGGCTTCAATACAAGACGGACATTACATACGAGCAGTATGGAGGTATTTGGATGTTTTTTGGTGTGTCTTTTCGTTATGAAGACAGTTGGTATCCATTTGCAACCGTTATATGGACATGCACTGCTACGCCGAAGACCCCCTGTAACTCAGAGAAGCCACGGGGGACTCTGAAACTTCTCCCAGCCCTTAGTCGACATGAGGGTGAGTAGATAATGAGTGAAATTTCAATTTTGGGTGAACTATCCCTTTAATAGTCTTCAGACTGACGTGCAAAATGTATTGACTCGTCACAAACTCCATTAAAAGGCTCATAAACCGCCTCCAAAGTTCACTGTTGTGGTGTTTTGTGGTGAAAATCCACATTCACTCACCGTGTAGACACTCGGGTCCTCCTCCCATCATGCCTTGCTGCTGTTGCTGAGGTGGCGGCGGCTGCTGCTGCTGCGGCTGGACGGTCTCCAGTCCCAGCAGCGAGGAAGAGGAGGATGAGGAGGACATGGAGGAGGATGAAGAGGAGCAGGGCGGAGGAGAAGAGGGGGGGCACTGGGAGCTCTGGTTGGGCACCGCAGACTGGGAACTCTGGGAAGACGAGAGGACGGGAGAATAATTAAAAAATACAGTCTAAACAACAACACGCAGAACAGACAAGAGGCATTAAAATCTCCTCTGAATGAGCTCCTGTGGATTCGTCCAAGTCTCCCAAATTGAATTCAGGTGTTGGACGAGGCCACATCTCAACGCACAAAAGATTAAAGATCAAAATTTAAGAGCACAAAATCAAATCTTTGGCCCAGACAACATGGCCTCTTGTTGACAAGTTGAGCCACGCCAAGTGTAGACAATGGCTCTCTTGTTTTCAGATGATATGGGCAGCAGAGTCCAAACTGTTATTGGGCCTTATAGTGGCTCTGAGAGGACATGACAGGGAAAACAGCAGCTGGATTTTATTTGACAATCACTGATGTTAGATTTTCAGTCATTATCTCATCAGTTTGTGACATTTCTGACACTTGTTGAGCAGCCAACAGGACGCTAACGTACGTAGCTCTAAGATATTCCCAGAAATACAACGAGACTGATGTGAACTATCAATCACAGATACAGTAGCTAGCAAACATGATCGTTACTGTAAATAACTCACTAACAACAGTGTGATTAAGTTCATTTTGTATTTGTTTCAGTTAGTTAAAGAAAATTAACTGAAGTCTGTTAAAAAAAACTCGCTAACAAGCATGCTAACCAGCTTACAAGCAAGATAAACAACTGTCTAACAACCAAGCTAACTAGTTTATGAGAAAGATAGTAAGCTAACCCATGAACAAAAAAGGCACTAGCTAGTTTTTTTCTAACTAACAAGTAGGTTTACAGTCTCTCAGAAAGAGATTATTAAATTTACTCAATATGAATATTTGCAAACTATGTAAAAGGCTGCTACACAATTTTAAAGGGATAGTTCAACATTTTGGCAAATTGGCCCATTGCCATAATTTCCCTAATCACACTCAACAAATAGGCTACAAGTGTGGTGAATCATTGTGCAGGTCACAACTTGTCCATGAGAGCATTTTGGAGTTGTGTATTTGGGAGCGGAAGCTTCTCTTCCCAGTTCGTCCAAATTTAACGAACCGGGAAGAGGAGCTTCAAGAAGCTTCCGCTACAAAACAAGCTTGAAATATAGACTTATTTAATTTTTTTCGGGACAATTTCGCATTTCGAGGCTTCAATACAAGACGGACATTACATATGAGCAGTATGGAGGTATTTGGATGTTTTTTGGTGTGTCTTTTTGTTATGAAGACAGTTGGTATCCATTTGCAACCGTTATATGGACATGCACTGCTACGCCGAGACCCCCTGTAACTCAGAGAAGCCACGGATAACTCTGAAACTTCTCCCAGCCCTTAGTCGACATGAGGGTGAGTAGATAATGAGTGAAATTTCAATTTTGGGTGAACTACTATCCCTTTAATAAATCTATTGGCCTCTAGCTGTCAGTCAGTCTCACCTGGGAGGGGATCTGGGCGCTGGTGGAGCTGGGCCCGTTACCATGCATCCCCATCCCGTTCTCGGTCAGGAACTCCTCCAGGTCCATGTACTGCAGCTGGAACAGGCCGCCGTCGCAGGGCAAGGTCCGCTCCCACAGCAGCGGGCCCAGGAAGGCCGACTGGGAGTTGGGCCGCAGGGCACCGGAGCCCGGGGCGCCCCCGACTCCACCGGTCCCTCCGCCGTTCACACCCTGTGAGTCCTCGTCGGAGTCCAAGGGCTTGTCTTTGTCTGGAGAGGGAAAGGAAGAATAAAGACTTTTAGAGTGTTATGTTAACTGTTATTTCATCCAGATACGAAAAAAGAAGCTTTGTTATGTTTTGAATGGTTTGTTTTTCTGACCACACGGGGTAAGGACACTTGTTTCTCCTCCTTCTCTCTCTCGCTCTATGTTTTTAAAGCAGAAGTAAGCGATCCGGTCGTTTTGGCTAACTTGGAGTTAGCAGTCCCCGCCCTCGTCCCTACGTCACCACATTCACGCGCATCCCTTGGCTGCACACACAGAGAGGACCGCCCCTTTATGCCGTTCCCTCTCCTCATTGGATAAAGGTTGTAGGATACAAGGAAAGTTTTCTCCTCGGCTTACAGCAGAGCAGAGTGACTGACAGATCAAACACTCTATAAGTGATTGCTGTTGGAAGATATAACTATTTAAGACTTATATTAACACAAATATTCTGCTTACTTCTGCTTTAACTGTTATTTCATCCAGATACGAAAAAAAAGGAGCTTTGTCATGTTTTGAATGTTTTGTTTTTCTGACCACACAGGGTAAGGACACTTGTTTCTCCTCCTCTTCTCTCTCGCTCTATGTTTTTAAGTTGAAGGACAAAAAGACAGATAAGAGCCAATGACAGCTGACATCCAGTCTGACGAGGTAACGGCGAGATAACGAGAAACTATGCAGTTAGAAATGTGGAAATGTGACTCTAAACTGCGTCCTGAAAGGCTGATAATATCATCCACATTAAACTCATTAGTTTACTGTAATTAAACTGTTCTCTCTAGCTAATGCAACGCAGAGATTCATTGACATTACGTGAAGCACTTTTGTTCCGACACCCTTTAGTCATAACATTCAAAAAACATTTTTATGTTGAAAATATCTCCAATTTCTAAAAAGAGGTTTTGCGATTAATTGACTGAATAACCAAGAAATGTAAGGATGTGCATGAAAGCAGGTTTTGTGAAGTTTTAAGACAAACTGATTAAGTGGAAATCCTGTACACACTGTACACTGTCTCCAAAGATAGTCAATGTATGGTGGCCACATGGTCCCAGGTTCGATCCCCCAAAGGCACCACACACTGGTGCCGTATGACACACACTAACAAACATGCCTTTTGTTTTCTACCGCACAGTCGGCCTTTCCCCTCGGCGCCACTGAAAATACCAGAAATACATTGATTTCATTAGATTTTTACACTGTGAACTGGCCCATCGGGGCCACCGTACATCTCCGTCTGCTCAAAGCTTCCAGTGTTTGTTAAAGGGAGACTACAGCTCGGTCCATAATCAAAGACTACATCCACTGAAAGCTGCATTTTGATGATCGGTTGCGTCATAGCGATGCAATGCAACTATGGTGAACTCAGTTCAACAAACCAAGAACCTCAGAGAACCTCAAGTTCTGGTTTTCTAAAACCACAGGAATGTTTTAAAAAAAAACAATACTCCACTTATAATGATCTGTTCAAATTCAATAGTCAAGTTTAAACACACTATTGGGTGACACTATGCAAAGTGAAAACTCTTCATAGGTCTGAAGGTCTTATTTGAGTTTAGCCTCCGCACTTTACAACAGCCACAAAAGAGACTCACATCTGAGTCTCTCACAAATAAAAAGCTGAATTCTGGCAAATAAAAAGTTGAATTCACACATTCAGTGTTTTCTGGCTTCATGACTCTCGCCTCCTTATACTACTGTGACATTATATTTGATTATTAATCAGTAAATTGAAGTCCATGCAACACAGCTGCCAGATGCAGAACAACCTTAATTGTACAAATATTGTATTTCAAAAGGGAAATCGCACAATTTTACATTCAAAATCCAGACTGTGAAGAACCAAACGTTTAGTTTTTAACGTACAAATCACAGCGAGAGAAGCTGGAAGAAGAGGATGATCATGTGTTGTTCGAATGGTTCAATTATTGCCAGTAATAAAAGTAAAAATATCATCATTATACTATGACCACCATCACATGTGGCCGCCTTCTGGGCCATTGAGCAAGGCACCAAATGGACATTTGTTTCCACCAGCTTGGAGCTTTGTTTCTTGGATCTCCATCAGTTCTTTTGTTTATTTTTTTTAAAAAGCAGAAAAAGCGGCTGATTCCAGTTAAACTCAGACGAACGGAGACGAAGGACCACCATCAGATCATTTTGTTCCAGCTCCAGATCTGCGAGTCGTTCGTTCCCTGACTGTGTGACTGATTTCCACTACTGCTGCTGCTACAGGGAGAACAATGCATCACAATAGTGTGAACACTGTGTCAGCTAATCATTTAAAAAGACAAACAACCATCAACAAACAGCTCCAGAGGCCGCGCTGTTGTTTACTGCACAACAGCCTCTGTCCTTTGCTGCCTATAAAGCACTTAGCTGCGATCATTAAAAGGCATCTATAGATAAAGTTGATTTGATTGACCCTGCACTCTGACCCAACCCTCACACACACACACAGCGAGGGAGGGAGTCCAATGGAAACATAGATACAAACTTCAGGCATCAATAAACCATCAGCAGAGAGAGAAAAAAACATAAAAAGGAAAACCTGCAAATAAAACATGAAGCTAATTTAATTGAATCACTGTACAGACGGAGCTACAGTGGTTGTTTTGTTCTCCGATCCTTTGGTAATATTATTCTAAAGAATTGTGTCTCCAAAAAGTGCATATTGAATAAATGGCACACTGAATAATAAAACCCAATAAAATAGTAATAAAAGAGCATATTTAACTGGGCTGCTGGGCCGGGACGACAGAACCAGAGAGAGAAAGAGAGGGAGAGAGAGAGAGAGAGAGTAATGAGACGGAGGCAGAGCAGCAAAGGAAATGTAAAGTTAAAGGGATTAAAGAACAAGAAGACGTGAGAGAGATTACAGCAGAAAAACAGCAGAGCAGAGTCCAACTATCATCATCAGCATCATCACAAGACTCAAACTGAACACACAGATTACGACTGTGTTCATGATCACAGGCCACTTAACCACAAGTTAAAGGGATAGTTCAACATTTTGGCAAATTGCCCCATTGCCATAATCCCTATAGTTTTAGGAGCAGGTTTGATAACTTTGATTGTCGGTGCAAGTTATTTTTAGAACGGCGGAGCAGAGCTGTGAGCTGCTCAGAGCTACGCTACGGAGGCTCATTATGGGATTTCTTGGTTTCCCTCATCAAACTCATCAAATACACAATCCAACAACTCCAAAACGCTCTAGTGGACAAGTTGTGACCTGCACATTCACCACACTATGGGAACGTTACGAGACGGAGTTGTTTTAGAGGTAAATGCAGAGACTGCTTGATGAAAAACTGTCCCTAAAGGCAACACGCATCAGCGGTTTTGCATGAATTTCCCTCTAAAACAACTCTGTCTGGTAACGTTGTGTTATTATCTCATAGCGTGGTGAATGTGCAGGTCACAACTTGTCCACCAGAGCGTTCTGGAGTTGTTGGATTGTATATTTGATTAGTTTGATGAGGGAAACCAAGAAATCCCATGAGCCTCCGTAGCGTAGCTCTGAGCAGCTTGCGGCTCTGCTCCGCCGTTCTAAAAATAGCTTGCACTGACAATTAAAGGTAACGAACCTACTGCTATGACTATAGGGATTATGGCAATGGGCTAATTTGCCAAAATGTTGAACTATCCCTTTAACACAAACTGTAAAATATGACATATATGACCCATATGAGACTGTTATCATCTGATATTGGGATGGAAATATATATATGTGTCTACAATATTAGCATATTTGTATGGATTAATCTGTGACCTCCTCATTGATAAATTACTGCAAACACATTGATAAACTATTCATTTCAGATATTTTCTTAAAAGATGCCACTGAATACTGACATTAGACTTACTGCAGTGGCTTCAAATGGACTTTTATAATATACATGTATCACATTTAATGGGGATTTCTACAATAAAATTCACTATAAAGTATCAACCAAGCAGCTAATAAAGGAAAGAAAAGGAAAGGAAACCAATGGAAAGGAAAGGAACTGGGGAAATCCCTTTGGGGGAGCAGAAAATGAAAGAGAAAGACAGAAAGGGAAATTGATGGGAGGGAAAAGTGAAAGTGACACAGCTTAATCAAAGTGATGGTGACTCTTTGAACTGAAGTGGACAAGTCATTAAAGCCTGATGAAGTGGGAACTGACCACAGGACGGAGGAGAAGAAACGTTAGAGTGAGAGGACGGACAGAAAAAGAAAAGACTGGAAAGAAGAGGAGGAGGAGGAGGAGGAGAGAGAGGGGCGAGAGGATCTATGCAAATTTGATAGAGATGTGAGAGGAAAGGGGAAGGAAAGAGAAGGAGAGGAGAGAGAGAGAGATGGATGCAAATGAAAGGGGGTTTGGAGAAAGAGCAAGAAAGAAAGAGAGAGGAATGATGAGGCCAAAGAAGGAAGACAAAGCCAGAGGAAATGTAAATGAGCAGAGAGGAGAGGAGGATATAGAGAAAGAGAGAGAGAGAGAGAGTGGAAGACGGACTGATCTGATGAGACAGGGAAGTGTGAGAGGAAAAACTCAAAGACGTGTGAAGGAAGGAGCGAAGAGAGATGTGATAGAAGGGAGAGTGGGTGTTTGCGAAGGCGTCAAACAAAGCTAGCCAGGGAGAGGAGGAGTGAAACGTTGACTCTGCACTGTGGAAGAGAGGAGAGAGAGAAAGCCCACGGCCATGCAGCAGCAGCAGCAGCAACATCACACACAAGCATCTTTTCTCTTTTTTTTCCTTAACACCCCTGAACGCATCACCTATCGTTAAGGGAGCACGGTGCTCTACGAGTCCTGACAATGAGGCTGTGTAGCCGGGGCCTCCGAGCTGCTCTCTGACTCCATGGAGAGCCTGTCAGCCGGGCTCACCATCATCTCCTCCTCCTCCTCCTCATGCTCATGCAAAGCAACCAAAAAAAAAAAAAAAAAAAAAGGAGGCAGAGAAGGGAGGAAAAAAATCCAAAGAAAAAAAGCTGCAGTTGCACCAAAAGGCCACCAGGGGTCGCCAACCAGCAGGAAACAATAGGACAGTGTGATGTCTTTGTTTTTCTGCCTCTGTGTGAGTGTGTTGGAGTATAGCTATACAAATGAGGACCAGCTCGTGACAGATTTTAAAAAAAAAAAAGAAAAAGTGAGGCAAGATAGTCAATGCACTGTCCTCACAAGCCCATAAAAAACCAGTGTGTGTGTGTGTGTGTGTGTGTGTGTGTTTGACAGCAGCTGACGAGGAGTTATGACATCCCCACAGCACAGAGAGAGAGAGAGAGAGGAAGAAGCAGAGGCAGCCTGGTTAATGTTTGTCATGGCAGCTGGTGGATGGGAAACAATTCAATCCCACTCACTAACCTTTATTTAAACACAACGAGTCAACGACAACGGCATTCACACTCAACAACAGCAGCAGCAGCAGCAGCAACACAAGCGGCTTCTGCTTTGGCTGGATTTTTTAACGGCATCCACAGATCCACTCCAGACTGTGTTGCTTTTTTTATTCCCTCTCTCTCTCCCTCCTACACCTCCACCTCCACCTCCTCTTATTCTTCCTATTCTACCTCCTCCTCATCCACATTTCATTTCACCACCACCAAAATGCAAAAAGGAAATGTTTAATATAAGAACCCAGCGAGCCAGAAGGAGGAAGGCTGAAGTGAAAACAGTGTGTGCATGTGCATGTGTGTGTGTGTGTGTGTGTGTGTGTGTGTTGGATAAGCAGGGCCTCTGTCTTCTACAATCACACCTACCCACTCAGTCACATGCACACACACACACACACACACACACACACTCTCTCTCTCTCTCTCTCACACACACACACACACACACACCGATGAATAATCACTGTAATATTCCTGCACAGATTTAAAACTGAGTCGAGGCTCTTTGTTGAACATGTACTTAACATTTTTATTATTGTTGTTTCAAACTGATTAAATGATCGTCTCAATTGTTCTGTTCAATAAAATGAGTCATGACAAAGGAAAATATTGATAAATACACATGATAACACCCCAGGGTGCTGCTGTGTGGTGTGTTCAGGTGCCAAATATGTTCAGTTTTATTCCAATTTCTCATATTTCAGAAGCTTATAACAGATCATGACTGACAGGGTTAATGAACTCCATTAATAAACTTCACTGTCAAAAACAAACAAGATTGATTAATTATTGATTTCAGCTGTTTTTTCCACAGTATATTCCTGCAGGGGCTCCAAATGCTCATTAACAGTTGTATATTTACAGTATTTTATTGCATGTCATGTATTTTTTTTTTTTACATTAAACTATCAACCAAACATCCTAAAACAGGAAATGCATTGCACTTTTATTACAGTGATGCACGTTAAAAGTGCACATCTCCATTAAGTCGCTGCAGTAACTTGTTGGTTGAGGTATTTCCACTAGTGTCCCTTTAAGAAGTTTATTCCCCATAGGACCCCCTCCTCCTCCTCCTCCTCCTCCTCCTCTTCCTCCCCTCCTCCTCCTTGTCACACACAAACACACACATATGCACACTCACACATGCTCACGTGCGCACACACACACACACACACACACACACACGCTCACCTTTCATCTCGCAGCAGTCCTTGGTTCCTCTCTGGTCGCTCTTGATTGGCAGCTGGAGCAGCGACTTCAGGTTGGTCATGGAGGTCAGCTGTCCGCTCTGAGGGCCACTTCCGGCCGGGTTGGTGGTGGCCCCGAACTGGGGGCTGGTGGCCCCGGCAGGGAGATCCGGCGGTAGAAGCTGAGTGAGAGGCCTTGACATAACTTCTTAGGGGGAGAAGGAGGAGGTGGAGGTGGGGGAGCTGGGGGGAGGTGGTGGTGGTGGTGGTGGTGCAACCTGCAGACTCTGAGTCCAAGATCAAAATAATCCAATTAGTGCCGCTAATTGACAGACGCGCCGTCAAAAAGGTGTGCGGCCGTGCGCTCAAGATCTCCACCTGATGTCCCGCTGTCCCGCCCGTCCCATGAAGAAATATGAGTTAAAAGAAGAGGAAAATAATCAAACAGGGGTAGAAGTGGTGTTGGTGGTGGTGTTGGTGGTGGGTGAGGTTTATCTCCAAAATAGCACCATGTCGACCGAGTCTAATTCATCCTGTGGAGCTGGAGCAGCCCTCCGGAGTTCCTGTCACAGTTCCCCCCTCCAAAAAAACAAACTCAGACGCGCTGAGGAAGATCAATTCAATCCCAGAGGTGCAGCAGCGAGCTCCGCTGTGAGTTGGTGGAGGTGTAAAGCCTGTAGCCTGTAACGGCGGCTCTCGGCTCTCGGCTCGGTCCGGTCCAGTCCGGTCCAGTCGGTCGGTTGGTTGGGTTAGTTGGTCGATTTTATGTCGCTCGAGGAATTATTATTTAGCGTATTACTCCGTAGTTATAGCTAAGGAGGAAGAGCGGAGGGAGAAAAAAAAAATAGACAAGTCGATAATGACAACAGAAATAAACGCGGATGTCTGTAGTCCCATGCAATGAGTGGAGAGAGAGAGGATTAGAAACAGCAGAAAGCGAATAGAGAGTCGAGCGGCGGCGCTTGGCAGAAGAAGTCAAGGTAGAAAAAAAGATGAGCAAAAAACAAACAGGCGAAAAATACAAGATGAAGGAAATAAAGAGATCCCCCCCTCAAAAAAATAATAATATCCAATAGTATGAGAGTCAGATAGATGGGGCTGATGGCTCTTATTTTCCTCCCCCTCTCTCTCTCACTCTCCCTCCCTCCCTTTCTCTCTCTCTCTCTCAGTCAGCTGGAACCAACACGGGCGGCTCGTGTGACGTCACCGCTCACGGGGGAAAGGCGCTTGGGGGCGTGGCTCGTTTGCATTCAGAGGCCACGCCCCCCGGCCACGCCGCTCTCTCGTCCAAGCCGCTGTGATGCCTTCACGGCACATGTGAAAATTGGTAAATGTGAGGGTCGAAATAAAAAAATCTGTTTTTAAGATAAAGATAAAAGGTTACAGTAGCCTAATGAACAAATTATTTAATTAAAGGTGTACAGAAAAGAAACATGAATTTGAGCCCACTGTGGGTCTTAACATTAGTGTAATAATTCATCTATCAGACGATGTAGCCCAAACTTTGTGCAAAATTCTATTTTACTACATCCGGGATGAAAGTGGGGTAGTTTTTTTTCGCATTGGATAATGCAGGCACACCAATTTTGCATCATGCTGCTCATGATAGAATAGAATAGAGAATACTTTATTCATCCCTAGGAGGGAAATTCAAATTAGTCCAGTAGCTCACACAACAATGACACAAAAAAGAAAGAAAGATGAACACAAAAAACATTTTAAGAAGTGTTATATGCCACTGATATTGGATCCGTCATCCGTCAATCAAACGTCTGAGAGACACACACACACACCGAGCTTGGTCTCGCCCCAAACATTGAATATCCTGCCCGCTCGATAACGACCAAATCAAATTCGTTTTCCTTACTCGGGTAAACTCGTGCGGCAACTCATGGAAATTCGTAGAAGGAGGCGCAACAAACAGGACAAACGGCCATTTCTGAACACTTTTAAAGATAAAAGGGTTACAGTAATGAACAAATGATTTAATTAAAAGTGAATTCAGTTGATTCAACGTGTCCTAAAAAAACCCAGATGACTTATTTAGTTGGCTGCGTTTACATATAGGCTATGTAGCCTAACAAACATATCCACCAGTTAAGTTGTAAAGCTGAGCTGAGCAGAACTGCAAGGTAATTTCAGTATTATGAGAAAATTATTGTAAGGACTAAAGGGAGTTACTTAAAAAACAACAGAAGCCTACTTGAAGTTGTGTCTTGTTGGTGACCCTTCAGCTATGACAAGCTGTAGGCTATTGTATAAAAACTCTTGGGCACCCCTAAATCGAGGATTGTAACCTATTTGAGCAGATTATTAAAACTCCTATAGTTTTACATTGGAAAATGCAATTACTTTTTCCTCATTCATTTCATAGAATTTTGAGATATTTTCATAGGCCTACACTACGTATTTATTAATCGTGTATATGTAGGCCTATTATATGTAATCTTTTAAATTCACCCACTCCAACATTTCCACCTGGGTATCAATAAAGTTTTCTGATTCACAGTTGTATTGATATTAACTGTGTGTTGACAGTTATTGACGTCCTTGTATAACCACATTATAATGTCTTATAAACATTTTATTCCATATTTTCATTGTCTGCTGCTTTGTAATGGTGAGTAGTGTTACCTATTATGATACAGTGGTTAAAGAACTTTTTTTTTAGCTACATCAACTATTCCTGCCTTTTTGTCAGTGTAGCCACGTTTCCTCCCACAGCACCTGAACGCAGCACACAATAACATTAAACTGCCACGCCCCCTTGTAATTTCAGCCAATAGCTGCTGAGAGCTGGAGCTGTTGCGTACCAGGACCCCGCCGCCCGCGGCCTGTCCTCGCGCCCCGCCCCTCTTCTCTCACGCTGTCATTTAAACCGAGAAGCAAAAACAACAAGCGGAGAGAGACCGAGGAGCGGGAGTCAGAGTCAAATACGATGACCAGTCCCGAGACGTGGGCATGTTTGCTGTTTCACTGCGCCCCCACACTGAGACACACACACACACACACACACACACACACACACACACACACACACACACACACTCACTCTCTCTACCTCACACTCACACACACACACACACATAGACACAACGTGACTTTGAGTGTGAAGGCTGCAGATCAATAGCCGTGTGTATTAGAAGCAGGTGACAGGTGTTTTTTTTTTACTCCATTTTGTACTCAGGTCTTGCTATCTTTGAGGAAACAAAACAACCGCCATATTGTGGTGATTTATTAGGAGTGTAACACGTGTTTTATTTACGTTTCCTTCGACGGTTTTACTGGTGTTTTTCTTTTAAAATGTAACTCTGGGCGGTTAAGTTTATAAAAGCACCACATTTAAAGTGGTTAAACTGTATTAAACACCACTAAAAACGGAGGTAAAAGCCACAACTTGACTGTTTTTCTGCCCACTGGCTGTTCCTATCTCAAACACCACAGAAGCACATGGCTCCGGCACGCGCCGACTGTTGCCTACCGGCGACTGTGCCGCGCTGTGATTGGCTGAAAATAGGTCACTCGCTGCAGCTCTCGGCCGCCGATTGGCTAAAAATAGGTCACAGTCTCCGCCCACAGGTTTCCCCATGCTATTGCCGCGTGAGGGGCAGGTTGGAGGGGGGTGGATTTAAAAAAAACAAACACACACACACATACACAGAACTAAACGTAAATAATAAGTAATATTAATAAAGGGGGGCAAGCATAAAGAGCAATAAAAAAACAAATTATATATTAAAAAATGATTGGAAATACAATTTAAAAATAATTAAGAATAGCCTCTTTGTTTATACAGTTACTCATATATTTTTTAAAACCTGATAATGCGACTGTCTTGGAATATTGGGAATTTATACTTGAGTATTTCCCCCTTCTGATACTTTATACTTACTCTGCAATATATTAATGTAGGCTACTTTTTGCTCTTTTTACTCCAACACATGTAGCCTATATTGGTAGTTACATTTCAGATTAATATCTTGCATGGAAAAATGACACAAACACTTAAAATTAAGTAAAAGTATGTACTTACAAGTAGGTGTATAGTAGTAGCCTATAGGGTTTACAGGACTTCCGCTTTGCTTAATTAACAACTTATTTATTCAGATACTTGATGCATTGGTATTTAACATCTTCTAATAAACTGATGTTAAAATATATCAGTTACAGGCACAAGTTGCCACTACAAAGTACATTTTGCTTATGTATTTTCACTTGAAAATTATTTTAAATGCAGAACTTTTTCTTTTCTTTTCTTTTTTACAATGTAACCAACTGTCTATATGTCCTGGTGAAACAAGTGTCAACCTTAAACTTCCACACTAGGTCAGTAATGATAATAATATTAACAGCCTTTAAAACTAATTGCAGGGGGTAAATCAAACATAAACAACATGATGTGTTTATTGTTGATACTGATTTGACTGACTGATGAATCAGTGGCAGCAGCTGCACGATGGGAGCAGCAGCAGAAGTTCCTAGAAGGACCTGGGGAGGCCTCAAGGTCCTATCTGGTGACAGGAGTGCTGTCAAATATACACGACAGGAATGTGTTGGTAGTAAGAGGCTAAAATAATCCCTGTCACCCACTCACCCACTCACTCACACACATAGTGGTAGGAGTGTGTGTACGCTGGCATGCATCAGGGAAAGTGTGGAACAACAACATGACTCCACTAATGTGTGATCCGAGTTTCATGAGCCGTTTCGAATTGAAATTATTTTCCCTCGGGTCCTTTCCAGCTCTGCTTTACTGTTCTTGTCTATTTTACTGTAATGGCTCCATCTAGTGGCCAATTGTTGGTAATGCACCTAAATGTCACAGTCCACTTCTCCACCAAGACTCCCCAACCAAAACCAAACTAAAAAAAAAAGTAAGGTCCACTCATGTGTTCAGGACAGACCAGCGGACCACCTTGACACCTTAGGTGATCAACACCTTACCTCCTGTCACTGATGTTATACCTGGAGCTCTGAGTCTACTCTTCAGTGCGTGGGCTCCATGCGTCAGAGAGAAAAAACCTCTTCAACACCCCTGAAAGTGGAGAGGGACGGATAAAAATACACACAATGAATTAATTATCTGAGACAAGCTTCCAGGGGATTGAAGCTGGAGTTGGGTTCTTGATGGCATTTTAAAGACAGACAGTTGTTGTTGGCTGGTTCCTCCCAAGACCCGGGGCTTTGTGAAGGGCTGATGGTAATAAACAAGTAGTTAAATAGCCGCTTTGTGTTTTATAAATGTGAATTAAAACATCATTTTGACAATTCTTACACAATATTTCAACCATTTTTAATAAATCTTTATGATTCCTGACTCTACTCTAACAGATGCTTTATATTTAAAACTCGTCAGGCCTTGAAACTAGAACTGAAGGTTAACAGATCATGGTCAAATATAACTTAAAACTTTGTTTTTTTTTTCATGGCAACACTGATATTTTTTTATCTAAACCAAACTATATGAAGACCACCACTGTTGTTGTTGTTTTTTCATAGGGGAGGTATTTTTATAAGCCTTTTTTGGCTTCTACCTCTCCTGCACAATGTTTAATTTGACTATTTTCATTGTTTATACAGGTTTTATAATGTGCAAATTAAAAAAAACTAAAACTAAACTAAACTATACCAGAATTAAATGTGCCAATATCTGTGACACTGTTTATAAAAAGACTTTGTGGTTGAACTGTTAAGAGTTTTTCAACCACTTGACTTTGTATCAAATTGCACGTTGTGGTATTGGACAATACATTTCTGGAGATGTTTAAGAACTGTAAGAGTGGATTGGAAGTGTTGTTTTTGTAGTATCGTTGTTGGGTTGTTGCATCTGTTGTTAATGTTATTTTTCTTTTGTCAAAGAAGTGCAATGTTATGGAAAAGCATTTCCCCTTGGGGACAACAAAGTCAACGTCAAAGTTGTTATGTTTTTTTACAACATTTTTCCAAAAAAAGAGTTCCAATTTTACTCCAAAATTTCAAGATGTTTCCTGGAGAGCACAATGTAATTTGGTATTAAAGGTAAATTAGTGTTTCTCGTAAGCAGATATATTCCAATTAAACAATTAAATCCAATGAAACGTTAGTGTCATCTAGAAAGTCTTAGCATTTGCACGACGAGAGAAGCTTAATTTCATGACCATTTTTCCAATAAGTACCAAACTACACTGAGTAAACTTTACAGATCACTGTGCTGTTTAGGGTTTCAACATGATTTCCAATTTCAAATGTCAATTTTTAACATGACAATGGACATAACATTTCAGATTTTTTTTTATTTGATTTGAGGGTTTTCAACAACTCACTTTTAGGCAAAGAAAAGGATAGTAATTTAGTAATATTACATGTTTTAGTTTTACAGAAAAAAAAGAAAAACACGTCTGGACAGGACCTAAGTAATGAACTATGTGTACACGCTTTTGTTACAAAAAAGTTGGGCTTAATAGTGGCAATGAGGAAGTAGGTAAAAGAGGTGCAGGGAGGGGGGTAAAAAATATCACATCGATACATATACTCATCCCGCTGTTTTACAAAGATAGCCCCCAACTCGTTCCCTCCCACCCATACAATACCAACAATGATAAAAGAAATGATACTTGGAGTAAAAAACAGCAAATAATCAATATATAATAAAATATAATACGAATTGTACAGTACACTCCGGTTATTTCTGTAGTCCTTTTCAAATCCTGAACACATTAACAGTTTGAGTCGTGTTTTCTCTCCGTCCACGCCTCGTTTAAAAAAATGACAAAAAGTAGTGTACATTAAAAACAAGATCACCAACACTTTACTGTTTTCTCTTAGTTCCTTTTTTTCCTTTTAAGTCACTTTAGCACATCAACTAGTTCTGCTTTTTGTGCCAGATACGACTATTCACCAATGTAAAATTTTATTTTCAAGAGGCATTTCATGAGTCAGATCAGGATTTCTTTTTCTTTTTTTAAATCGCAAAAAGATAAGATAATTTCATCTTGAGGGCAGACGTCATCTCTATATAAAAAAAGAGAGATTCTCCACTGGGGTAACAAATAAACACATACAGAGCAAGAGACGAGGACTATACTGTTTAACTGTGAATAATGTGAAAACAATTTGTAAAAATAAACTGGTACTAAAAAGGTACCTCACTTCTACAATAGGCATCCAATCCATATTGATGCGCAAACACTGCTAACGGGAAAAAATTACAAATTAAAAAAAAAAAAAAAAAAACGTGAACGTGATGCAAAAGGAAAAGAGGATCAATGCCTTTTTCAGATAGATGCTACTGAACTTGTGTTGTGGTCTAGAGTTCCTTCACCTTTGGGGAAGAGGAGACAGATTCTGGGGGTGGTTCTGATTTTTGGGGCTTTTCAAGTCCACGCTAATTTATCGACCACCTCTGCTGTAGTAAGTTAGGATTGTATACAGATTTATCCAGGGAGGGAGGGGGGTGTGTGGGGATATTATGGGAGTTACACTAAACCCTCCCCACTCACCCCCCGCCCAGCCTCTCTCTTTGTTTTTTGTTTTTTTTTGTTAAAAACTTGCTAGCTCTCGCTTGTTGCTTCTTGGATTATTTAAAAAAAATAAACATCAAAAGAATCTATTCTAGAAAACTTTTTTTGTTGTTTTTTTTTTTTTTTTTTTTAATGTTTTTGTTTTTACTGACTGTACTCAGTCAGAACTGTTGATCTCTCAGGCTGGACCAGGACCGGGACCGGGACCGTCAGCTGGATTGGCGAATGGTCACTGTCTGATGATGGAGATTTCATCTTCATCAGTCCCCAGTTCACGGGAACGCCGAAAACCGTCGCGGCCCGGCAGGAGAACTTGTGGCGAGCCAGGAGCCGGGCGTTCCAGAAACGGTGTCGGCATTTGTGGCATTGGAATGCAGCTTGTTTGAGATGCTGGCCCCTGTGTTTCAAGGCTTTGTGTAGCGAGCTGGTGCGTCTTCCACACACCTGGCACCGCAGGCGGGCGTGGCGGCCTGAGTTTCTCGGGGGGTGCCTGATGGCGTGGTGGAGCAGCAAGGATCCGTGCTTAGCGTACATGGTGCTCGGGCAGATCGGGCAGGGGAAGCGCTTGATTGGGATGTCCATTGAGGTAAGCCCGGTGACTCTGACGGCGCCCCCGGACCACGACTTCACTCTCATCACGCCGCTTTTCGTCCGCAACTGAGCCAGGAGCTTTTTTTTGTTGACCTGCGCTTGCAGTCTACCCCTCCGTTTCCTCAACATCATCAGCTTTTTGCGGGTGTCTTTACTCAGCGGGACCCCCACCAGCTTTCCGTCTCTCATGATGCTGTGAATCACCACCCGCCTTTTTTTCTTTCGGTGCTTTTTTGTGTGTCCATGCCGTTTTTGGAAGTTTTTTGAGCGGTAGTGAAAAGGGTGCTGCTGCTGTGGTTGCGGTAGCGGCGGTGGTGGCGGCTGCGGCGGCTGAGGTGGTGGCGGCTGTTGTTGTTGTGGTTGTGGCTGCGGTGCGGACCCCCCCTGCTGCATGTGAGAAGGCGGCGGCGGTGGTGGCGGCGGCGGCGTGTAGTTGGAACCCGACACTGCATCAAAGTAGAGGGGCGAGTACCCGGTGGGTTGGGGTTGGCTGACGCGCTGCCCGTTGCGGTCGAGGCCGTGCTGCGAGAGCTTGTGCCGCACTAAGCTGTTGGAGTAGGCGAAGGCTTTGCCACACACTTCACAACGAAAGGACTTCTCCAGCCCGACCCCGCCGCCGTGGACGGTCTGTTGATGCGCCGTCAGGTGGAAGTAGTGGCGGAACGACTTCCAGCACACCGTGCAGGTATAAAGCCTCTGGGAGGGCGTGCCAGTTGTTGGCGATTTTTCACCTTGGGAGCAGGAGGAGAAGTAGTCAGAGTTTCCCGAGTTGGCGACCTGACTGAGAGCGGCGGCGGCACCTTTTATTCTCCGCCCCTGGTTGTCGATCTCGCCTTTTCTGTGCAGCTTCCCGTGCCGCACCAGGCTCTGTGCATACGCGAACATCTTCCCGCACAGGTTGCACTTGTAGTTCTTTTGACCGGAGTGCACGGTCAGATGTTTGGTGAGGTGGAAAGGCTCGCGGAACATTTTGCCGCACACGTCACAGGCGTGAGGTTTCTCCCCCGTGTGAACGCGGTTGTGGCGCCGCAGGGTCTCCGCCCTCCTGAAGCGCTTGCCGCAGATCTGACATCCGTATGGCCGCTCGGAGCCGTCCCCCGGAGGGGCGGGGCTCCTCCTCCTCCTCACGATGGCGCTCGGGTCCCTTTTCTCTCGGGGCTTCCGTGGCCTCCGGGGTTTCGTGTGGGGATGGCTCGGGTGGGTTAAAGGCATCGTGGAACCGTTCAGGCCGGAGGTGGATGACGGTCCACCCATGTTACCAAACCCCAACCCCCCCAGCAGGCCTCCGATGATGTCCCTCCTCTCGCCGTCTCTACTCTCCGTGTTTAAGTCACAGGAAGCGGCGGCGGCAGCAGCGATGGCCGACATCGCACTGCTGGTGACCTCATCCTCCGAATCATCTAAAAGGGAGGAGAGGGGGAGGTGTGGCTGCTGTGGAGGCGGCGGGTGGTGGTGGTGCTGCTGACTTTGGGGGTGGGGGTGAAGAGTTGGGGCTAAGGGGGCTTTACGTAGTGTTTGGCTGTTCATTTCGCTGGCGAGCGCGCTCTCTGACGAGTACAGAGCCGAAGACTGCGACCGTCTGTAGTCGTCGACCGCACTGCTGTACGAAGACTGGCTCTGGTATCGATTTCTGGAATAATCCGTTGCATACTTGTCGTTGGCCAACGCCGCTGCCGCTGCACTGTTTGAAATGCCGACCCTGTCTCCACCGCTGCCGCCCATCTTACTGCTGCTGGGGTTGGACGAGCCGCCGCTCCCTCCGGGGCTGGACCGGTTTTTTGAACTCCGTGGAGGTTTGCCACAGGCACCGGAGGCAGCGTGATTGAGGAGGGAGGTGCTCTCGCGGAAACAACGTCCGCAAGCCGGGCAGCGGAAAGGCTTCTCATCGTGGATCTTCTCGTGTCTCGTCAGGGACTCTCTGCGGTTGAAGGACTTTTGGCAGATGGTGCAGGCAAAAGGCCGGTTCTCCGAGTGGGTGACACTGTGCTGGATGAGGTGACCCCTCTTTTTAAATCTCTTTCCACACTCGCCACAGCAGAATATCCTCTCCGGGCTCGGGGAGTTACAGTCCGACTTCCTGCTTTGGCTTTCGGGCGTCAGGCCATGGCTGCGGAGATGCCGTCGGAGGCTGGAGAGGTGGGTGAAGGTTTTACCACATTCACCACAGTGGTAAAGGGGCTCCGGCTCGGGCTGGCCAGACGAACTGTTACTGTGGCTCTCTTGGGATTTGGACAATTGTTGGTTACCGTTGGCTACAAGCACAGAGGTCGAGTTGGAGGAAGGAGGGGCAGACGATGAGGAGGAGACGGTGGAGGACGACTGCTGCTGCGAGGACGAGGAGAGAAGAGAGGAATGTGGCGGCTCGCTTCCGATGCCACTTATCCCGACTCCTCCGGATCCTCCTCCCACGAGGCCCGACGAGGAGCTCTGACTGTGCCCACTCGAGCTGCTGTTATGGCAGTTACTGACGCTGCTGCTGCTGCTGCTGTGGCTGCTGTGACTGCTGTGGCTGGCGCTCTCCGATTTCCTCTGGGGCAGGTAGCCCGCCATTGCCTTCTTTCTCCTGCTGCCGCCGCTGCCCGACGTGGACGAGTCTCCCGACTTCGAGGTGTCTTCTTTGGAGAGGGACAGGTGGAGGGGGAGCGGGAGGGGGAGGCCGGCCTCTTGCTGCATTAGTGACGCAATCTGGTTGGAGGAAAGGACTGGAATGCCTTGGAAATCAAAGCCACCCAGCGGGGCGGGCTGTGGCGCCGGGTGGAGAGGGTGCGGATGGTGAGCGTGACTGTGCGGGTGAGATAAGGCGTGAGGGGTCAGCTGCTGTTGTTGCTGCTGAGGCTGTGGCCCCGAGTGGCCGTGGCTGTGGGAGGAGTGCAGGGCGGGCGGAGGCGCCAAGGCCGAGTTTGCCTCAGTGGTGCCTTGGCCGTGGCCGAGGCCGAGACCTAAGTGGTTGTGAGTGCCTTGCTGAACGAGGAACTGCTCCAGGCTGCTGTTGGTGGGAACGCCAGATAGGAAGTACTGGTTGGCGGCGAGCATGCAGCTGAACTGCTGGTGGAGGCTGCGGGGGTCCGACTGGCCGACTAAAGGGACCGCGGTGCTGCCGGAGGGGTTGTTGGAGGATGACGCCGAGGTGGAGGGAGAGGGCGTGGAAGAGGAGGGACCAGGGGAGGGCTGGGGGACAGAGAGACCTGGGTGCAGCGGCGGAGGCGGAGGCGCAGGTGTAACGACGCCCCCGCTGCTGCTCCCACCAAAGTCGAACCGTCCCATCCCGGAGTGGAGCTGCTCCTGGGCCAGCGCCGCCTCGGCCGGGTGGAAAGGCCGCAGGAACTGGGGGTACCCGGCGGAGGAGCTCCCACTCCCGCTGCTGCTGCTACTGCTCATCTTACTGGACTTCCTGGAGCTGTGGGACGACGACGATGACGACTGGCTCTGGTGGGAGATGGAGGGGGGCGGGGCGCTCATCTTGGCGAACAGCGACGAGGAGTCGGCGAAGGCATTGCTCCGCGTGCTCTGGAGGGAACCCAGGCCGAGGCCGGACAGCAGGCTGCCAGAGCTGTCGGCGGAGGGCTGGTGCTGCTGCTGGAGCTGCTGCTGATGCTGCAGCTGGACCTGCTGTTGGTGGCTCAGCTGTCGCTCTAGTCCAAGGCCTTTGAACTGATGGGCTTGGTGTCCACTTAGCATCTCTAAAATGTCCATGGGGTACTTGCTGAATTGAAACATCTTCCAAACGCGGCTGTTGCAAAGTGTCCTAGGGTCAAAACGACCCCAAGCACTAAGTCACTTAAAGTTGCTGGGAAACAGCGGTGAAGCTGCAATGAGCCGATTCGGCGCTCGTCTGATTCTCAGAGGTAGTCCTTGTCGTGATCTCTACCTCCCTCCCCAACAGATCACAAACAAGCTGCTGTAATCCACAAACAAGCCGATGCTCGAGGTTTTCTCACATAAATATTATCAACGGAGAGTAAAAGAACTACCCTCCATTCAAGAGTGAAGCCTTCAAGTGCTTCTGTGGGATGTTATAAAAAAGGGTCATAAATAGGCAATATACTAAATTATACTAAAAAACAGAGTCTGTAGTGTTTCTTTAAAGTGTTCCATAACCGTGTGCTGATTTTTTTTTTTTTTTTTTTTAAATCAGGTCAGCAGTCCCAGGAAGAGGGAGTGTGTCGCTGTTCCCGTGCCCTCCTGCCCCGTCATGGAGTTCTTCTGGGAGCCTGAAGGGAAATGAGGAGCAGAGGAAGAAGCATTAACATCCAAGAGTGAATCAGAGGCTCGATACCAAACAGAGAGACTAAACAGTTTTGGCACAGTTTAGTTTAGTAACACTAGTAACACTGTTTTTTGTTTTGTTTTTGCTCGACTTTGCCCTCGGTTCTGAAAGCAGGATGCTGAATGTCACCAGAAGGAAATACACAAATAAACAAGTGGCTGAACTCGACGCTCGTTATTCACCCTGACAGGAAACTTTCTGATGCCTGTAGTTTTCTCAATTGCCGTACGTGATACACTACAACTGTATTACTCCAAAGGTTTCGTGTATTTATTTATTTTTTTCAAAACACACTCTCCAGAGGAAAATAAAAAGCCGAGACGTTAGGTCGCCTCTTCTACATTTTTTTTTTTTTTTGGCTAAAAATACAAGCGTGTTGACAACGTCTGACTCAAGATAAGATGGAAATTAGGTCACTGCCTTCCCTCCTCACGCTGAATACTCACTCACTCTGATGCCCGAGCAGCTGTTGCACAATTATTTTCATATAAAGTCTCTGGAAAATCTTGGAAAGCACTCTGCGTTTGATTATTTGTTCAACCAGGTAAAACGTTTCCTGATACCGAAACAGCTCGAACCCAACGAACCCACAGAGCCACACACAACACAACAGCAACAGCTGCTTGTGACTTATAGATGGACTTTGTGTGAAGTGTTTTTCTTAAATGTTTAATTAAGATGAATCTCTAAAACTAAAATGTATACATTCAGAGGCATCTCTGTGTCACTGTTTTAATGTTAAAGAGCAGTTTTCACAGAATCGCCCTCAGGAAGAAGCACAACAGATCATCCACAGAGCGTCTTTTATGTCAAACCAACTCCTTTACGCTGGAGTCTGTTATTATTGGCTGCATTATGGACATTGTGCTAATTGTATCATTGTTTTAATTACCAGTCAGTGTGTGAATCACAATGATGTGTTTTAACCAGCCTGTTCTGCCTGAGGCAAAATTTAAACATTATTATAATGTTTATTACAATCACATTAGTGTTTGGTCATTCATAAACTATGCATAAAGCTGACATCATTGGAGACAATGATCATCCACTGGTTTCCATGAAGTCTTGGCCCAATAAGGAAAAGTTACTGGTTTTCTACTTTATAATGTATTCAGCTACATACTAGTTAATTAACGTGAATCTAAAACTCAAAACTGTCCTCAGTGCAGCTTCTCTACTGTAATGATTCACCGACTTTCTCTGTTTTTATACCATTAAAAAAAACAAAAACAAATATCTTTGGGGTTTTAATCTGTTGGACGTTTGGAGAGATCACCTTGAACTGAATTAATCTGTGAAACAATCGGCAGATTAATTAAAAAAACAACAACAATAAAAATTATTGTCAGCTGCCCTTTAGTTGAACTGTTGAAGAATTTAAACAGGCTGGTGAGAGGAGCGAACAGAGCCAATGAGAGGGAGGAGAGAAGAGAGCGGTGGCTTAAAATGCCACGACTCCTGCCCAGCTCCTGCAGGATAACATGGCTGCCTGTAGCCTACAACACACACACGCATGCACACACACACACACACACACACACTGAAGTAAATGCCAGATAAAAAAACAAAAGGTAGTCTGGTGGACAGTGTCTCTGGAGGAAAAACAGAAGCTGCAGAGAATCAACAAATCCCTCCTGTAAAAAAACTTTACAGACCGCCATTTTTTAATTAACTTCCACCGATCTTGTGTTCCCATTTTGTTTCTTCAACAGAGTTAAAGAAAAAAAAACAATTAACAAGAGGAAAAATGTAATTTGTACAAATGTGGGTCAGAGCACGGAGCAGCAACTTGATACCGTCACGTCAACGCTGCAGCAGCGCTTCAGCACCAATATAGGAACTGATGCTCCTGCTGTTATTTCTAGTGTGTGATGTCACTGGATTGCTGCACAGCATCTGACACCACGAGTGTTTACAGCTGATTCAGAAAACATTACATCTGATTTACTGATAAGTATCTGTTGTTTATGCTCCTTAGACCACACCAAGTGAGTTTGTGCGACTGGAAAAAAAGTGGTTAATGTCAAAAACTTTTCATTGACAGTCAAACAGAGCAGAGAAAAACAGCTTATTCTGTTAAATTAAACACTGGTGTGGGTTTTATTTAGCACAAAAATGTAAGAGATTAACTAGTTGAACAAATAACGGATGAATTGATTCTGTCAGATGTTTCAGCTTAATAATAATAAAGACACGTGCAACCATCCACACATCTAAATTTGATCTTTAAATGTCTCTTCAGCATTAACTAACCCCTGTAGACGGGGTGGGAATCACCTGAGGCCTCATTATACAATATTATCATGATACTAAAGATATTATTACTATAGTAATATAGTTTGACAATAACCTGAGTATTTCAATAGTAAATTGTGATACACTGAGATTTATAACATACGTTCTGCCACTGAAAATTATGTCCTGAAGGAAAAACTTCATAAACATATATGTTAAATGAGCTCGTCAAGCAGACACAGTAATAAAAGTATTCGTTATACTCTAGTGAAGTACTATAGTGTCAAAAACTTCAATTTGTATTCGTAATTTTATATAGTATAAAGGTTTTTATCTCCACCCCTTGACCACAGTAACAGGATTTGACCAATTTGTTCAGAACCAGTGATTAAAACACTTCTTTCATTTCATTTCATTCATTTTAGATTTTGTGTAATTAACATTAGTTTTGGCGCCTCATGAGCTCCAACCAGGCTCAGTCCTCACTGCAGTGGCCTGGCTGTGTTTAAATCTTTCAAATCTCCCTAACTTTCCTGTCACGGTGTTTATCAGATTAAAAAAATGCCCAAATGCATCATTTGGGGAAAAAAATGCTCTACTTGGCTTCTTCTAAAACTCTTTTGATTCGACACCACCTCCCACCACTTCATCTGCAGAAACAAACCATGACTATGAAAACACTCCGATCTTAATCTGATTACAGCCACTCAGTTCTCTCACTGTGGGAAAACAACTCGCTGCTTTTTCATCGACTAAAAATGTACTCTTATGCATTTGTCTCGTCGCCTTTTTTCTGGGCGATACGCACTATATTCGTATAGAAAAAAATAACTGAAGTTACATCCTGACCTTCACAGACAACAAAAACCAGAGAAGCCAAACGTCATGTGGCGTCACATCTGTGTGCAGTCTGAAACAGAGCACGGTGACAGGACACATCATGAACCACAGGGTTTAAAACTCACTAAACCAAAAACCTGGACGTGGACCTGGCCCTGAGCGGCACAGAGGATATGTCTATATAACACAGGAGGTTGTTAGAAAGCTGAGAACTGAGCAAACAGATGGTGATACTGAGAAGAACGATGCTTCTGTTCTGTTCTGCACCTCCCTCGGGCCTTTCTAAAAAAACAAAATAAATAAAAAATATTTACCCCTAAAAAGAGGCTGAATTCTAGGAATCAGATATTTACAGGACAAACGAGTCGTTCTGATCAGACTCATGCCAAAATAAGTGATTAATCATTGTCATCAAAATCTATAATAACAAACAAAAAACCTTGATATCAATCAGCTGCCACATCACTCATGCCGACTCAGTGACCAGTTAAATGGCACCAGAGGTTTTAGGATCAACAACCTGTGATTGATTGACAGCTATTCTGACAATTTAATTGATTTAACAACCAGAAATTCTCAAAATGTTCTGGTTGAAGCATCTTAAATCTAACTGTATGTTTCTTTTTAGTATTATATTCCATTTTAAGTCAAGCCAGAGCTAAATGTATTTGATTAGATTGATTGAACACTGTACTTTAACGTACGCGACAGACCAAATTGAACTTAATGATTTACTCATTAGTTATATCTGATTATAAAATCAATATTGTTAGGTTTGTTACTGAATAATTTCACATGACAAGACAAAACGGTTAACCGATGAATTGGAAAATATAATTATCAGTTCACAACTGAAATCTAACACACCTGGGTCTGTGATGTGGCAAAGAAAAACACACGTACACGACATTAACGATCTAATAAACTACAAAAATGAGGAGAAAACAGTCTGCTTCAGTCTGACCCCCCATTAGATCACACCTGTTGGACCAGGTGAGGGCAGGTAACAAGCTGATGAAGCAGCTGATTCTGAGAGAGTCCAGCTTTTTCTTCCAGACTAATCAGCACAGCAGATCAGAGTATTGATTAGTGACCTTTTCTCCAGAGAAGAGAAAACCACTGTGTGAATCACCTGCTGACGACGGACAGAACAAACACTCAGTGGATCAGAGACACACGATCCAACGTGTGTGGGGAAATTCATTCAACAGATTCACCTGCGTCTTCAACGTGAAAACACTTCACAACTTTTTCTTGATTCTTGAACGCGTCTTTCCCCTCCGACTGGTTTATAACACGTGGCGACCTCCTCACGTCCGTTCGCTACCGTTTGGTTTTTCCTTTAATTTACGGTAAGACACATAATATGAAATATTGTTTTTGTCACTATTTGTCAGCTGTTGAATGTAGACCTCACTGCAATAATAATAAATGTTTACTTTAGTATTTATAAACTATTTAAGAAGATCCTCTGCAGTGTAACAAAGTTTATCTGATGCACAGATTTGCATTGATTTAGTGCACGTCACACAACCAACAACATCAGGAATAAACAGTATCTGGACCAGTTTTCTTTAACCATTAGCCAACAGATCACATCTGTAAAACAGAAATGTTCACATAACTCATCAATAAAACTGGCAATAAACATTTCCCACAGCCGACACTGATCATCTGTGACAGTTTTTTTTTTTTGTATTTTGAGCAAATATGTATTCAATTTAATGCCACTTAAGTCTCAAAAAGTTGTAAATGCTCACAGCCGAGAAGCTAGAACCATGAAATCTTTTTCTTCATTACTTAAAAATTGACCAATCCTTTCAGCATTGGTATCAAAATAGTTGCAGTTAACTTTTATTTGAATACGCAGAAGCACTCAGTGTCATCAGTTCACCTGCACTTGCTGGAAAATATTCTTGATGATCAAAAAATCTAAATTGGACAATCCCGGTTCATATGAAAACTTGTTGTTTTGCAGCAGCTTTTGCAAATTAGGTTAAAAAACAAACGATGCATCTTTGTGGGGATCAACTTCTCCACAGATAAACACAGGCTGTCAGTCTTATTATCACCAGATCATCTGAGAGCTGCAGGATTTGCAGCAGCAATTTCTGCAAAAAAAACAACAACCAAAAAACCGCCACCACTCCTCAGACGTGTGCGTGTGTTTATGACCTGCACCTTTAATGATCATAATATTAATCAGTTTTATGAGTCAAACTGGAAGTAATTAATCCAACAACAGTAACTTGGGACTAATCGCCGTGCGATTGCATCTTACCGGCTGGGGCTTCTCGGGTCTGGAGGACTTGTCCTGCCGCCGTCTTTCTGTCTTTCTTTCTCCGCCGACAACCGGCTGACACCTGGCCCGACAGTCTGAAAGCAGATGCACCGATGTCCGAGCAGGTTAGACCGGACACAGACACAGATTTTTACCGTTACCTTTACCACTCAACCGCTACTAGCATCCATCAATCAAATCAACAAACTGATCAATCAAACTGATTAAAAAAAATCGACATGTTACGGCGGCAAACTGACAAAAAACACATAAATTATGTTTTAAATTAAATTAAAACTAATGAACAGTGTTGAAAAGCTGATTATAGTAACTAAACTGACATAAAAAAGGAGGAGGTAGCGCTAGCAGCTTTAGCCTAGCCGTTACGTTAGCGTCAACTAGCCTAGCCTAGCTTAGCTTAGCAGCTAGCACGAGCACCAGTGCTGCAAAACGGCTTGTTTTTTTTTTGTTTTTATTACCTGTAAAACATACGACGTGTGTGTTTGTGGGGGCAGAAGCTCAGAAACCCGGGGGAGACGGTGAGAAACCATCGAGAAGAGGAGTGCTGACTTGAGTCTCCCTACTAACTGTTAGCCTACTGCTGCTGCTGCTGCCTGCTGCTACTGCTACCACTGCTGCTGTCAGCGGGGCCTTTTCCTTCATCCATGGAAAAACACAGAGCAGCAGCAGGAGAAGGAGGAGAAGACGAAGGAAGGAGAAGGAGGAGAAGAGGAAGGAGGAAGAGGAGGAGGAGGAGAAGGGCCTCTCTCTCTCTCTCTATCCGCTGCTTCTGCTGTTCCTCTGTTTCCTTTCCCCCCCTCTTCCAAAAACCAGTTCCCGTTGGCTCGGCTGTGGCCCGGTCTGTCCGTTATTGTCCGTTATTGTCCGTTCGTTAGTAGTGGTCTCTCTCCGTTGCCGCTCAGGGCTTCTCTTCTCTTCTCTTCTTTAAACTACACAACCAACCAAAACAAGCGCTTTTCTTTGTCGTTTTGTTTTGTTTCCGTCGTGTTTTTTTTCTCTCTCTTCTTTTTTCTTTTCGCTGGCTGTTTTCCGGCGGCCCGTACGTACGTGGTGTGGTAGTATCGGTCGGTCGGTCGGTCGGTGTCGGGTGTTTTTAGGTGTCCCCCCCGCCCCCTCCTCCGGCTCCACCACCACCACCACTACTACTACCACCGATGCTGCTGCTGCTGCTGCTGCTGCTGCTGCTGTTGCTCGCGTTAAAATGGTAGTTTCCTGTCTGCATAATGGTTCCGGGTAGAGGTAACAGAGCCAGCCAGGTTGGTCTGTCCACTCCAGCCGGCCACACACCGCCGCTCCGCTCACATCCACCACCTCTGCCCCGCCGCCGCCGCCACCGCCGTTTGCAAAATATGGATGCTATCATCCAGCATGATGCTCATGAATAAATAAAGCGTGTGTGTGTGCGTGCCTGTGCGTGCGTATGCGTGCATGTTGGCACTCCATTAAAAAAGATATCACTGTGGTTTCTGACACTATTAAGCCCCCCCTGTAAGTGTGTGTGTGTCTGTGTCTGTGTGTGTGTGTGAGTGAATGTGTGTGTTTTCGCACTAAGTGTGTGAAATGTTAATTAGTCAATTAAAGATATCATTACAGTGCATGCTGCATAACATTACAGAGTGTGTGTGTGTGTGTGTGTGTGTGTGTGTGTGTGTGTGTGTGTGTGTGTGTGTGTTTGTCATGCATGTGTGCTGCTGTGTGTGCCTGGTGCCTAATTTGCTTTCAATTAAAGTTACTATTACAGTACAGTGTCTCTCCATTGCTCCTGTGTGTGTGTTTGAATGTGTGCACCCCCTCTGTTTACTCTGTGTGTCTTTGAGTGTGTGTGTGTGTGTGTGTGTGTGCATGCTGCTGACAACAACAGTGAAAAATTGGACGCAACTCTGCATGTGTGTGTTTTCTGAATGTGTGCATTTTGTATTTCACACACACACATACACACATAGAGTGGAATAAACCTGTTGTATTTTTTTTATTCCCTGTTGTGAGAGAGTGAAACAGAATAAAACAACAGGAGTCTCAGAGGGGAAATATTAAAGGGTCAGTTCAACCAAAAACTACATGCAGAAAGAAATCAGCTGTCACCTTAAAACTGCCGGTTTTGTGGGACGCAGATTTCAACACAAATTCTCTACTTATCACGAGAAAAATGAAATTTCACTTCTGAATCCAGATGAACTCATTTCCTCCTGAGCTGGTGAGCAGACAGCAGAGACTCTCAGCTCGGCTCATCCACTCACTCCACCGTGTCGTTATCCTCTCCTGTAATTTCCCTAATTTTCTTTAGTTTAATGACTGTAATGAATTTATTAATTTGAAGCTAAAGTGGTGGGTGGGATGGAGAGTTGATGTTCCCCTGAGCCGAGAGCCTCAAATTGCTCCCTCGAGCGCAGAAACACAGGGAGGTGGGACTGATTATAGAAGCAGCACAACAACAGAGCAGTGAACACATCTCAACCCACTCACACACTCTGTTTCTGGATTCTCACTCAAAACACAGAGATCCACTGTAATTAGAGCCGCGTTATAAAACCTTAACACAACAGTGACATCAAATATCAGATCATTAGATGTTTATTTATTCTGTTGTCAGATAGTTCATCCTTTTATTGTATGTTTTGCCATTTTTCCTTGTCACATTTCAAGTTGTGTTGTTGAATGAATGAGGAGAAAGTGAAGCTTTTATTGTGCAAATGATTATTCAATAATACAATAAGATCATAGATTGCCTTTCTGTAAAGGTCATTTATCCTAATGTTATTTATTGCGCAAAAATGACAACGATTTACTACGGTAGTTTCATTTTCTCAGATGCAACAATTTGCTTACAATATCTTTGAGTTTTCAGACTGTCAGAGATAAATTAGACTTCTGTCACTTTGCATATTTTTCAGAGATAAAATGCTTATTTTGCTCATTTCTTTTCCTTTTCTTTCCTTTTTTATTGATTTTATGCACTGGATACATGCAAAAAAATCTAAATTTTAAGTGATGAAATCTAAGAAACAGCTTAAAAACCATTAGGTTCCTTTAATAATCAGTTAATTTAGATATGATTAGTGTGATTAAACAGATAATTGTTGAAAAGTGATAAAGATGCTGATCAAAAAAATCAAAACATTGAATAAATATTGCGATGATTATCAAAAACAAAGAAAAGTAAAAACTCTTCATTTGAAAAGCTGTAAATAATACAAATACCTTTGTTCTGTATAATATTCATTGTTTAATCAACGATGTTTCAACTGATCAATATGAGCCTGTAATTTAAAACAGTCAAAAACAGAAACAATCAAGTTTAATGACACAAGACAAACAAACAGGGTGTAGTGGGATTTTTTTTTTTATTGTTATTATCAATTAAACAGTATGATTTCTACAAACGCAAGAATTGATCACCAATAACAAAAGGGTTGCACATCTGTGAGACCTTTGTTTGAATATTCTTGGAAATAGACATTTAAGGGGATGTAGTAAATAAATGTATCATACAATTTGAGGTATGCAGAGTAGCTTTGAGAATACAAATATGCCCATGCCCCCCCACCCCCCCAGTGGTTAACACACACACACATACACACACACTTGCATACACACAGCCGCACACATACAGGCACACAGTTTGATCAGGGGGAGTAATTAACCGAACGTGGATTACAACATCTGTATCAGACCGTTGAAGGTGTGTGAGGAGAGATGAGAGAGACGTTAAAGATAAAAACTGAATTATACGTGTGTCGTTTTAAAATTTTTTTTAAATTCATTTCCCCTCCCCCAAGTTTTTTCTTTCTCTTTTAAAAGTTAATGAGTCGCCTTTTTTAATTGAGTATTTTCTGGTCCCCGTCGGCCTCGGTAGCTACATTCCCCTCCTCTAACGTCCCGCCCCGTCGCTAACAAAACGAAATGTATCGCAATGTTGAAAAGCTGTTCACACGATATACGCTGAGTCACGTCTGTGCCTTGAAAGTTAAAAGCACGAATGAGAAAGTTGCTCATATACTATATTTATATTTCTATATTTAAAAAAAAGTCAAATCGCTTTTTTTGCAGATACATTTTAAAGTTAAATAGCAGCGATACAAAGCTCGTCAGCCGTTTCGCTTCTACACCAACGTACCAACGGTTTCAGTTAATTTACATTTTCAAACATTTGAAAAAGTCTTCGCTTTGGTGAACGTAGCTCGATGAGAATAGTTGCGATTGTTCGCCCTCTTTAAATTTTTTTTTAACTAAATGACGACAGGCCTTTAAAAATTTCATTACAGGTTGATATGAACGTGTAACGAGACTCGGGTCGTTTAAATTGTCTTCGTTTAGGAGGGGAGGAGGAGGAGGAGTGCGGCGAAGACTCGACCCGAGTTTGGTGAAATAAAAATAAAAAAGAAAGAAAGAAATGAGGTTCAGCATTCCTACGAAGAAGAAGAAGACACAGAGTTACGCACACTGGCACAGAAATGAAAAACAGACGCATGTACATTTACACACACACATACATACATACATACACGCCGTGACATCATAAGTCAGCAGTATGACATCATCAACACTGGCTTCTGACATCGTCATGCGGTTCGTCTTTTCTCGTTGATTGCATCGTCTCTTTTCGTCGTCGTCGAGAATACAAATGTTTTTCTTTTCCTTTTTTTAAATCTTTTTTTTTTGATTCCACTATAAAGTTTGAATATTGAAAATCCAGGATTATACAGTAAAATTCACAGAGATTAAAAAAATAAATACATGTTTAGACAGTAAATAAATAAATAAATAGATAAATAAATAAATAAATAAAAATAACGATCATGATAAGAGCGTTCGTAGTCTGATCGAAGGTGGGGAAATCTTTACACGTTATGATCATAAAACCATTAACATGTGAGAAACATGTATCGTATTAAAAAGACTAAAAATGGCTGGCACCAATCATGTCTGTCTTTGTCGAAGTACAACTCAGAGGTGGGGGAGGGAGGGGAGCTGAAAACCTCGCACGAGGCCTCACGAGTCCCTAAAAGCCCCAACGGAGGGTAAATCCAGCCTGAACGGCCAGAAGGTCCAACTCACAGCCAGAGGAACTCAACTGGAATATTTTTTTTTTTACAAAATATGACATCATCATGGCCACACCGCTTCTCTCCTCCGCGACAATGCTATCGAATGTGTTTTTACATGTTACACAAAAGCTTTGTTCCTTCATTGCATGTTTATATTTTACTCTCTACACAAGAAGAACAAAAAAAAGAAAAAAGAAAGAGTTGGTGAACGTGAAAACGACAAGCAGACGCTGTACAGAGCACAGACACACAAAGATAATTCGGTATAGCCCTTGGTGTGAAGTGTCCATTGTCCCCGCGGCCCTTGAACGTGCCACCACCACCCCCACCCCAACCCCCCCCACCCCTGTTTCCCTTCATATGAGGTGAGCAGCTGAACTCGCAGGTAACATGTGGCGTCGTCGACGTACGGGAGCGAGTTAGAAACCGTCGACTCTCTTCTAACAAAACTCAACAATGAAAAGTTCAAAAAACAGCGTCTGAGGGACGTTTTTTGATTCAAAAAACAAAAAAACGTCTTGACCCGTACAGAGTCTGCGAGAGCTTCGATCTTCTAATCTTCAAAAAAGTTAAGACTAATTATTTACGCAAAAAAGGGTCACAGCACAATGTTTCATAGATGATAAACACCCACTAGAGTTCACTGTACAAAGGCTTAAAGTTAGCTAAAATCAGACTGCAGAGTGGATGTCGGTGGATTTTTAAAGGCCCGGTCACACCAGAGAGTTCATCCACAGGAAATACTGGGTTTTTAAAAAATTGTTTTGGGTTAGATGTTGAGCCAAAGAGAAAGCTAAAGCTAAAACAAGCTAACAGGCTTTCAAACGCATAGTTAGCCGTTAGCTAGCTTCTTAGCTCCATCGTGACGATTCCACAAATTTGACAAGACCAAAAGACATATTTCAACCTTAAACTTCGGTTTCATGAATCTAAAACCCACACTGAGGTAAAATAAACATTAACGCAGCTAACTCGCTACGTTAGCGTCCTCCATTTTTGACTCTCCGTCCCCCAGGCAGTGGAAGATGGAAGATGGATGGGACGCCGAAAACGTGACAGAAGTTTAAAGGTCCAGTGTCTAAAATGGGGGGAAAACCGTGACATCTAGCGTTCAGATTCTAAATCGACAAAAAAAAAAAACCTGTACGTTGATGTTTCAGGTTTATAACTCAAAAACTCCTCCTTCTTCTTTCCTTCTTTTTCTAAACTCTTGATACACGCTGTCTGGCTGGCTGGATTTTCCGTTCCGGCTGCCGTACAAACAAACAAACATGGCAGCGCAAGATGGCGCCACTCTCTAAAGCAAGACCTTTAATTATAAGGCTATGAAAACCAAACAAATTTTATTTTATAGCGATTACACACTTATACACATATTCATGGGTAGTATTCAGATTTTGCCAATAGACCGAGCCAAATATTGCACACTGGACCTTTAAATTGCTGGTGTGACGGGGCCTGTGTGGCAGCAGTTGGCTTTGACGCAGGTACAGTTTACCTCCAAACATGGCGTTTCTTTAATTTGAACCTAGAAGTGAAGCCATGAAGCGATCAGGCGACAGCTAACTGTACTCGGCTCGGCTGGGTTAAAATTTTTAAGCAGTTTCACTTGTTCATGATCATGAAGTCCAATCGTGTGTGTCCAGCCTTTTAAGGAATAAATACGTTCTTCAACCAAGTATACACAAAGTCCTACAGGGCTCAGTAATGTTAATACTATTATCATTATCATTATCATTATTACTATTATCAGGTTAATTTCATACAAAAGCAACTTGTTTGGTTTTAAATACTTGTATAAATACAAAGACAAGCAAAACCCGTCTGCCTCTGCCTCGGCGCGCTCTCCGTCATCCGCGGTGGATTCAAAGACAGGTGGATCTGTCAGAGCTCTCGAGGACTCAAGAGGACAATGCAATAAAACTCAAGGACAAAGTCAATGAATTTGACTCAGCAGGGTATCCTCCAATAAAAAGTCACAGCGAATACCCAGCAGCCTTCTTCAGACCGCACTCACACTCGTATGTGTGTTTTATTTTTTGCTCTTTTTAAGTGGACATTTCTGTCTTCCCTTTACAAAGAATGGCTGAATATTCTCTTCTTCGACACACAATAGTGATGAGGACAAAATCAATTGGCTCTACTCACTATGAGATCAATGTTGTCGTCCTCCACTTTCTTTTTTTGTTTTATGAATGGGAAAGAACGGAGGGGAGGAGAAGGGGGAGGGGCTGTCTGCTCCGAGATCAAACCTTCGTCCTGTTCCCTCGTCGTCTTCGCCTCATCCTTTTCTTCATCCTGTCTTCAGCCTTCACCTCTCTTCCCTCACTCTTTCTCTTTCTTTCTTTCTTTCTCTCTTTCTTTCCCTCCTTCTCTCACACTGTCACTTCGTTCTTACTCCCAGTCCGCAGTCCCTGCCCTCCTCCTCCTCCTCCTCCTCCGGGGATGAAGTGCAGCTGTTCGATGGTGTTCTGCCTCTTGCTGGCGAACGCCATCCGTCGGGCGTTGGGGTGGCCCCCTCCTCCTCCTCCTCCTCCGACCCCCCCGTGGCCCCCGTGGCTCTCCCAGCCACCGTGCACGCCCATCCCGGGCATGATGGCGGCCGAGCTGCGGTCACGGTCACGGTCGCGGTCGCGGTCGTGGTCGTGGCCCGGCGTCGGGTGGGAGTTCATCTTGATCATGTGGTGGCGGTCCATGGACGGCGTGACGCAGATGTTCTGCTGCGACTGGGCCTTCTGGTGGTGGCTGAGCCGGCCCATGGTCGGCACCATCCCGCTCCCCCCGCCTCCGCCTCTGTCGCCTCCTCCCATCATCAGCCCCATCGCCAGCAGCCGGTCCTCGAGCCGGTCGGGAGAGACCAAGAGCCTCTCGTGGGACCTGAAACCACAGAGTTGTTTATAAAAATGTTAAGAGATGTTCCTATTAAAGCTCCATACGGTATAAAGGTAGATGTTTGTATTAAAGCTCCATACAGTATAAAGGTAGATGTTTGTGTTAAAGCTCCATACAGTATAAAGGTAGATGATTGTGTTAAAGCTCCTTCAAAATAAAGGTAGATGTTTGTATTAAAGCTCCATACGGTATAAAGGTAGACGTTTGTGTTAAAGCTCCATACGGTATACACTGATTCGGCGACGTCACCGGAAATCGAACGGCCGCCATTACTGCGGTGACAACTCACAGTCAGGCAGCTGTTGGCTCTGTGCGCGAAGCGGGCATTTGAATGCAAGTGGACCTTTTCTCTTCCCTTTCTCTTCTGCGAACATGTCCAGGAAGGCTGGGAGGACATGTGCCGTCCTCGACTGCTCTAATATCAGCAAAACACAGCCCCTTACTTCAGGAGGAGTGTCCGTGTTCAGACCGTAACGTACAGCGTGTCAGCAGCAGCAGCAGCAGCAGCAGCAGCCGCCAGCGATGCAGTCACAGCTGACCTGTACAACCTGGCTACCCTCCCTTCTCACCGTTACCTTCACATTGTGTGGACAGTCTGTGAATGTCTCACTGATCCCTTCAATATGATGTGATCATGGTCGTCTAAAAGCCGGTGTAAAATATGTCCGACCCATCCGGAGCTCAGGTAATTTTGACCATAAATCAGAGACCTGTAATTGACGTTTTTTCTGATCATCGGAGGCCAGCTGGTCAATAAAATATTCTTGAATATCTAAAACAAAGCAAAAGTTGTTGTTGTTTTTATAATCTTATTCATGTAGCCTGTCCACATGATTAAATATCCCGCTGCTGGCTTGCTAACGTCAGCACGCATAACGTACCGGTATGTTATATCGTTTATGATACAGTCTCTTATCTCCCTGTTACTCTAATCTTTCCTGCTAATCGCTCAAACAAATGATTAATTACTAAATGAATATTGGTATTCATGTAAGATACCTTAATCAGTTACTGGGGGGCACTAAACATCACAAATGCAGCCTATTTATGATGCTGTCATAGAGAATCAGTTTACTATGACTGACACATGTCACCGCAGCAATGGCGCCGCCGCAAGATGGCGGCATACACAAAACGTTCTCCGAATTCGTGTATAAAGGTAGACGTTTGTGTTAAAGCTCCACAAAGTATAAAGGTAGATGTTTGTGTTAAAGCTCCATACGGTATAAAGGTAGATGTTTATATTAAAGCTCCATACGGTATAAAGGTAGATGTTTGTGTTAAAGCTCCATACAGTATAAAGGTAGATGTCCGTGTGTAGTGTTATTATAAAGCAGCTCTAGGTTCTAGATTAATACTGTGAAAGTATCAAAGCCTCAGTCCACAGAGAAATGCACACAGCCTGTATTCAGGAACTGAGCCTTAAAACCAGCCGTCAGGACTTCCTGTCACTTTGTGATGTCACAACAAAGCAGTCACCCAAAGCCCCGCCCACCACCACCACCTGGACCCACCATCCAACAACTTTGCAGGATTTGGTTTCTCTGTGTGTTTTATTCACAAATCTGCTCTATTTTTTATTGAGTCACTCAGAAAACAGTCAGCCAATCAGAAGAGAGGCTCAGAGCCTCCTTTCTTCTGATTGGCTGACACCAACCTGTTGTTATACGAGCTTCAGAGAGAAGCTGCGAGAGGAGATGTAAAACTACACTGACAAGGTTTTTGGATTCTTAAAACACAAACAAATCTTCTCATGAATCAGAACCTCAGATAAAATAAAAACTATAAAACACGGGACCTTTAAATCAGCACCTAACGAGTCCTCCAACATGAAACGGTTGAACTGACTCTTTTAAAGATGTGAGATGAGGTAAAAGGTTTAAACTTGACTGAACTGAGTTTCTCTGTCATAACATTTAACAGCAGAGAAAGATTTCACCTTCACTTTGTCAGACTCTTTAAATTTCAATGAAGCTGCTCTGCTCTCCACATTAATTTAACATCATCTTCTCCGATTCCCTTTGCTCTTATTTTTCCTCCATCCTCTCTCGTCACCTGACATTAATATCATCTCTTTAACTTTCATCTCATCTCTCGGCTTCTCTGATCTCCTTCCTTTTCTCTTTTTTTCATCTTTCTACTCTTGTCTGATCGTCCTCGTCCCACCTCCCCCTCCTCTGTCCCCCTTTTCCCTGGCTGTCTCACCCATACTTGCCAACATTGGGTTGTGAAAAATAGGGAGATTTTTTTCATCGGTGTATATCAGGGTTCATTCGCCAGGTGTGCATATAAATTGTCGTCATTTCTCGCTTTGTATTTTAAACCTGATGAAGGAAACTTGTTCTGAAGCTGTTGTTTCTTCTGATTAGTCAATAAATGATTCTGTTTACCATTGAGGACAATGAAAAAATTAGGAGTCAGGAGTGTTGGCAGAGATAAACAGAGTAATCGACCCCAGTACTTGAGTAAGAGTACAAACACTACTGGTCAAAATTTACTCCGTTACAAGTAAAAGTAGCTCAGTCGACATGTTACTCGAGTAAGAGTAAAAAAGTACTTGCTTTTAAAGGTACTTAAGTAACCAAAAGTACATGCTTTTAAATTTACTTTAAGTAAAAGTAAGAGTAAGAGTACATTTCTTATTTTTCACATCAATGAATTACTATAATTTTTTCTAAATGAATTTAAGGACCTTTTAACTCTTGTTTCTGAGAATTAACTCTTTGAAACCACCTGCACTGATGTGCTGCTTTTAGGGGTTAGGGTTTCCTTCTTTGACAAACACAGCTTGTGTCCAATAGGATTTTAGAAAAAAAAAGAAAAAAAGAGCAGACTTGAAAGTAACGAGTACTTTTCAGCCTTCGTAGAAATTAACTCGAGTAAAAGTAAAGATATTTGTCTTGGAAATATATTCAAGTAAGAGTAATAAGTACCAAAGAAATCTAATACTCAAGTAAAGTACAAATCCTCTGGATATAATGTACTTAAGTACAATACTCAAGTAAATTTACTCCGTTACTGTCCACCACTGAGTGTTGGCATTAGTCTGGTCTCACCTGCGGAGCGTCTGCGATGTGGAGCTCCTGCTGGTGCTCATCATGGCTTTGTAGTACTGGTGTTGCTGGTTCTTGGACAGGCGGGACAGCGTGTTTCCCTCGCCGAGCGCCAGCAGCTGGTCCTGGGAGCGGACGCGGCGCGGCGGCCGGTCGAAGGAGGCGCTGGCGTGCGACGACTGGCCCGGCAGCGGGTACGGGTTGGGGGTGGAGGCCGGGATGTGGAGGCGCGGCCGGGAGCCGTTGAGGGGCAACGTGCCCCGGGAGCCCAGCGTGTAGTCGCCCCCCCAGGGCAGGTGGTGCTGAGACGAGTGGAAGGACGGCGGAGCGTTGTTGGAGCGACGCTTGGAGCCGTAGTACTCGTCAAGCTCTTTCTCTGGAACAGACACAGAATTCAACAAGATGTAAATAATTATCGATTATTTTGTTATTAGGGTCAGTGATGAATAAAGACTAGTTTTAAAATGATGCATCAGATTTGTTAAAATGTACATTTTGTATTCATGTTGGGTTTATGTCGTTTAAAATAACATTTGTACGATGGAGTATTAGGGCCACATTGAGAAAAAAAAAACACAGACTTTGAGAATAAAGTCATAAATTTACGAGAATAGAGTCGTACATTTCATACGAGAAAAAAGTCATAACATTACAAGAATAAAGTAATAAATTTACGAGAATAGAGTCGTACATTTCATACGAGAAAAAAGTCATTACATTACGAGAATAAAGTCGTAAATTTACGACTTTATTCTCAAAGTTTGTGATTTTTTTATTTGTCAATGTGACCCTAATACTCCGTCGTACATTTGAACCTTTTTTTTTCTTAAACAAAAGTAAGACTAAATACCCCTGAAAATTTCAAATGGTGTAACCACAAAAGAACGATAAATATTATGTTCTGCACCTACAGTGAATTTAAGTTGAAATTGATTTTTTGCTGTATGTCTATATTCAAATTTTAATGCATTTTAGCAACACTGGGCTGGACATATCCTAAAAAACACAGCTTTTCTTCTAAATAATGTGACAAATTATGAAACATTTGTCAAGAACCATATTCTTGCATTGCAAAAGTATTTATTCCGCATTTGAGTCTAGATTTATTTTCCTGTAAATCAGATTTCTATGAAAAAATACCAGTTACAACCCTTGACATTGGGTTGCATCACGTCATTGACCCATTAATCAATTTAGAAAACTCATTATCTCACACTCCAACACCTTGTCAGGAAGGAAATAGTGAAAAATGTGTCTGTGAATTTCCCACAGACCAAAATAGAGCCATGAAATGTTTTTATTTTATTTTATTTTAATATCCAACCAACGACTTTGAAAGCCAAAGACATTCACGCTGTAACAGAAAAGCGCTGGGAGAATGCAGGCCTCCATCAAGGTCGGAGTCAAACAGCGTTCAGCAGACTTCAAGAGGAGAAAAATCTCATTCATAGTAAAACTGTGAGTGGCGCTCAGCGAAAGCTCGTATCTCCACCAAGGCCAAACAATCCTGAACACACCACGTCTGTCACTTCCAGGTT
The DNA here is from genome assembly GCF_045865225.1 of Trachurus japonicus. NCBI lineage: Eukaryota > Metazoa > Chordata > Actinopteri > Carangiformes > Carangidae > Trachurus > Trachurus japonicus. Next base: position 7,278,268 of record NC_140917.1, on the reverse strand, counting down.
ATTTTTAGATTATTATCTGGATCAGCACCAAACTGTACAAACCAACAGACGTAAACACTATGAGGATTTTCTTTTTTCTTTTTTTTTTACTTTGGGAGAAATGAATGAAAACTGTGGTGATTGAAATGTCATTGATCTCAATATTTAACCAGATCTGCAACTACCCCTCCAAAAGGTTCAGTACAAACCAGTTTAGTACTGTTTGTTTTTATTTTTTGGCATAATCCTGCTGAGTAACAAAGCAACAAATGGGTGGGAAGATAAGATCCTCAGTGCAGGAAAAACTTGCAAATCCTAGAATCTGAAAAGGGGGAAACTGGAAATGTTTCTAAGTTTTGCTTGAACTAGGTTTCAAACAATTACAGAGGTAAAAAGAAAAGAAAAAAATAAACTTACTATTGGTAAACAGATTCTTTACAGCTCTACATGGAAATATTACCATCAGAGAAAACAATCCCAACACCATATAAGGTCTGTCTTTGTTGCTGATCTGGAGCTTTAACCACAAAACATGGTCTTCATCAACAGCCAAAAGGTAACACTTTATAGTAAGTACACACTATTAAGCATTAGTTTTGCATTAATAAATACTGAATTCTTTATTTATAACGCATGAATACTCATTAGTATGTAGTTTATGAATACAGTTAGTGCTTATCAATGATGAGTAAAACATAAACTACATACTAATGAGTATTCATGTGTTATAAATGATGAATTCAGTATTTCATGCTTAACTAATGCTTAATACTTAATAACCTATTTATTATAAAGTGTTACAGCCAAAAGTGCACATTCATTGAGTGAGGACGCCTCGTCTTTGTTGATGAAGCTGCTCGGATAAAATGTAACTCTGCTTTGTGGCTGGACAAAACGATCTGCTGAGAGACAACACATGACACGACTGAAAGCTCAGGAACGGCTACTAAATGGACCTCACGGTAGGAGTGTGTCTAAACTGTTTTTAAAACTGGAATTAAAAGAAGACAAGAGGTAATAATAGAAAGACGTTGAAGTCGTTTTGCCTCTCATCCAAAAGGCTTCTTCACTTCTAACACCTGGCGTGGGAGTCCTAGTTATTGAACCCTATAGGTGAAGGTCGACGCCTCCTGAAGGTCGTTAACTCTCCATCATGTGGGTGGTTAGGGTCACATGGGGTAAAGTGTGACTCAACTGCACCTAAAGGGTTAAATACCTGGAGCTCAAGAGGGTTAGAAGCCGACGAATCGTGACGACGAGAGGTGAGAAAAAAAGAGGTGAAATATTCTGACTTTGGGGACAGATGTGGGTGTGTGGGGACGACAAGAAAAAATTAAGATGGAAACAACACAAATGAATGAATGAAGGAAAGAGACGTAAATGAAGAAAGGACGAGAACAAAGAACCGAACTAACAGAGGGAGGAAAGTTTGAATTAGAAACGACAGGAAAACAAGAAGAATAAGAAAAAAAAAAGAAGTGAGGAGACAGAGGAGTTAGCGAGCGTCATTAATAGTGAAATGCAGAGTTTTTGTGTTTCTGCTGAGACCACTTTAATCTTCAAAGCATTTCCATGGAGGCAGCTCCCCAAGAGCCAATTTAAACGTGACCTTTACCCAGCCACCTCTCTACCTCTTCCCCTCCTCTCTCTCTGTGTGTCAGGTCTCTTCCCCTCCTCTCTGTCTCTCTCCTCTCCCTCTGTTTGTTCCTTTGTCTCTTCCACTCCCTCTGCCTTTCTGCCTTTTCTCTTCCTTTGTTTCCTGCTCTCGAGGTTTTCACCGTCGTCTTTCTCTTCCTCTCTCTCGTCGTTTCGTCGTCTTCTGTCCTCATCCTCTCCCTCCTCCTCCTCTTTTTCTCTCCTCTCTCCTCTCTCTCTGTGTTTACTCCCGTCCTGTAAGGCCAAATTATCTGGAGGTTTCTCCCTGGCCGCCGACTGCAGACAAAGAAGCCTTTATCAGTGTCCTTTCTGCAGAGCCGTATGGGAACTACATCAAAAAGGGAGCAGGTTTCATACAAACGGCTGGCGAGAGGCCGCGTTCCCTCTTTGGCTCGGAATGACACAACATTTGAGTCTCTCTGTATGAAGGGGGGCGTTTTCAACCAAAACTGACATTCAGGGTGTTTTTTTTTTTCTTTTCTTTCCTTTTTTCTTTTTTATTCTGGTAAAAAAAATAAAAGCAGCTTTTAATAATGAGACGAGTAAAAAAAAAAACCGAGTGTCACTGATGGAGTGCAACAGTGAGTCAGCAGCGCCCGTCTCTCTCTCTGCTGCTCGTAGCTTCAGTCTGGAGGAAATCAAATCATCCGCTGCAGAGAACATGATCTGATCGTATGTTTCTCGTTCAGCTGGAAAATGTTAAAAAAAAAAAATTATATAAACCTTTAAAAAAAAAAAAAAAAATCTATTCACAGCTACTGCTTTTGTGAGAAGCCATGTGTGTGTGTGTAACCATCACACTGTCGCTGTCGGATCATGATGAGCAAAAGATTAAAAAGGATAAAGTCCTGTCTTGTGGTGTCATTAAAAAAAAAGAAAACCTCCGTCCTTCAAACTCCACTGATCTAATTACTGGATCCAATTGAATCGTCTCACCGGCGCTTGAAACGGCGCCACAGCAGCGGCAGCAGCAGCAGTGTCTCGGACAAAGATGAAGAGATAAAACCATGACGATGAGATAAAAGATTCTCAAACACAGGCCTTTTAGATCACAGGTGGATTCTGGGAAGTGTAGTGCTGAGCAGAGGAAGGTCAATTGTGCTTTTTTTGATGAGAGGGGAAAACAACTGCTGATAATGATTCCAAACCAAAAAATAAAAATAAAACATATGAGTCAGGTTTTTACAATCTGAAGCGTCACCTATAGAAATGTTGGTAACAAATTTAACTCTTTAGATTAGGGAACAGATATTCACCATTAACTAGGTGCTTATTAATATGCATATACAGTAAGTAGCTTACTAGCTCCTTATTAGTAAGTATTAAGCACATAGTAACACCTTATTCTACATAGCCTTATTTTGCCTCTATTACACCATGAATTAAGGTTTTTCCTGATATTAACTCCTAATTATTCGCTTATTCATTGTAAATTAATGCATTAATGCTATACTAATTCAGAGTGATAAAGGAAGAATTACTGTTCTTGTGCTACAAGGCCCCAATAACCCACTGGTTATTCACATCATTATTCAGAAACAACAATACGATGCGATACGATACAATATTGTCACGTTCAGGGAAATTTGTCTTGGACACTGTAGCTGCGCCATAAATACCTTGATGGCCACAATGACAAAAAAACAATACACCTCAGCCATATCAACCCAGCAAACACAAGACATAACAGCATTGCACATATCCCATAAATTAATGCATTCATTTACAATGAATAAGCGATAATTAGGAGTTAATATCAGGGGAAATCTTAATTCATGGTGTAATAGAGGTAGAACAAGGCTATGTAGAATAAGGTGTTAATACGTGCTTAATAATTACTAATAAGGAGCTAGTAAGCTACTTATATGCATATTACAGTAATAAGCACCTATAGTTAATGTTGAATATGTGTTGTTCCCTAATCTAAAGTGTTACCGAAATGTTTTCCCTTCTTTCCTTTCGTCCTCCCTTCCTTCTTTCCTTCCTTCCTTCCCTTCGTCCTTCCTTCTTTGCCTTCGTCCTTCCTTCCTTCCTTCTTTCTTTCCTCTCTTCCCTTCGTCCTTCCTTCCTTCCTTCCCTTCGTCCTTCCTTCCTTCCCTCTTTCCATCCTTCCTTCCTTCCTTCCCTCTTTCCCTTCGCCCTTCCTTCCTTCCTTCCCTCTTTCCCTTCTTCCTTCCATCCTTCCTTCTTTGCCTTCGTTCTTCCTTCCTTCCTTCTTTCTTTTCTTCCTTCCTTCCCTTCGTCCTTCCTTCCTTCCTTCCTTTCTTCCTTGACCCATATGGTTTTATCGCATAATGAGAATAAACTAATGTGTGTTTGGTGAATTGTAACGTAAGCTACTTACTGTATATGCATATTACAGTAATAAGCACCTATAGTTAATGGTGAATATGTGTTCCCTAATCTAAAGTGTTACCGAAATGTTTTCCCTTCTTTCC